>NC_136890.1:20064419-20094419 GCF_949152265.1 Phoxinus phoxinus | reverse complement strand
CACCCTCACCATCAGTTTAAAGAATATTTTTGCCTTTTAACCATGATAGGACAGTATGAAAAAAAAAAAAAAAAAAAAAAAAAACGATGACCCGGGACCTGTCGTCAAAATCCCAAAAGTGATAAATGTCAGTGCTTTTTTTTTTTTTTTTTTTTTTTAACAGCTGTCGGAATCCGTTCCCCCACCCTCACCATCAGTTTAAAGAATATGTTTTGCCTTTTAACCATGATAGGACAGTATGAAAAAAAAAAAAAAAAATGAAAAACGATGACCCGGGACCTGTCGTCAAAATCCCAAAAGTGATAAATGTCAGTGCTTTTTTTTTTTTTTAAACAGCTGTCGGAATCCGTTCCCCCACCCTCACCATCAGTTTAAAGAATATGTTTTGCCTTTTAACCATGATAGGACAGTATGAAAAAAAAAACAAAAAAAAATATGACCCGGGACCTGTCGTCAAAATCCCAAAAGTGATAAATGTCAGTGCTTTTTTTTTTTTTTTTTTTTAAACAGCTGTCGGAATCCGTTCCCCCACCCTCACCATCAGTTTAAAGAATATGTTTTGCCTTTTAACCATGATAGGACAGTATAAAAAAAAAAAAAAAAAAAAAAAAAACGATGACCCGGGACCTGTCGTCAAAATCCCAAAAGTGATAAATGTCAGTGCTTTTTTTTTTTTTTTTAAACAGCTGTCGGAATCCGTTCCCCCACCCTCACCATCAGTTTAAAGAATATTTTTTGCCTTTTAACCATGATAGGACAGTATGAAAAAAAAAAAAAAAAAAGAAAAACGATGACCCGGGACCTGTCGTCAAAATCCCAAAAATGATAAATGTCAGTGCTTTTTTTTTTTTTTTAAACAGCTGTCGGAATCCGTTCCCCCACCCTCACCATCAGTTTAAAGAATATGTTTTGCCTTTTAACCATGATAGGACAGTATGAAAAAAAAAAAAAAAAACGATGACCCGGGACCTGTCGTCAAAATCCCAAAAGTGATAAATGTCAGTGCTTTTTTTTTTTTTTTAAACAGCTGTCGGAATCCGTTCCCCCACCCTCACCATCAGTTTAAAGAATATTTTTGCCTTTTAACCATGATAGGACAGTATGAAAAAAAGAAAAAAAAAAAAAAAACGATGACCCGGGACCTGTCGTCAAAATCCCAAAAGTGATAAATGTCAGTGCTTTTTTTTTTTTTTTTTACAGCTGTCGGAATCCGTTCCCCGACAGTATGAAAAAAAGAAAAAAAAAATTAAAAACGATGACCCGGGACCTGTCGTCAAAATCCCAAAAGTGATAAATGTCAGTGCTTTTTTTTTTTTTTTTAAACAGCTGTCGGAATCCGTTCCCCCACCCTCACCATCAGTTTAAAGAATATGTTTTGCCTTTTAACCATGATAGGACAGTATGAAAAAAAAACAAAAAACGATGACCCGGGACCTGTCGTCAAAATCCCAAAAGTGATAAATGTCAGTGCTTTTTTTTTTTTTTTTAAACAGCTGTCGGAATCCGTTCCCCCACCCTCACCATCAGTTTAAAGAATATTTTTGCCTTTTAACCATGATAGGACAGTATGAAAAAATGAAAAAAAAAAAAAAAACGATGACCCGGGACCTGTCGTCAAAATCCCAAAAAGTGATAAATGTCAGTGCTTTTTTTTTTTTTTTAAACAGCTGTCGGAATCCGTTCCCCCACCCTCACCATCAGTTTAAAGAATATTTTTGCCTTTTAACCATGATAGGACAGTATGAAAAAAACAAAAAAAAAAACGATGACCCGGGACCTGTCGTCAAAATCCCAAAAGTGATAAATGTCAGTGCTTTTTTTTTTTTTAAACAGCTGTCGGAATCCGTTCCCCCACCCTCACCATCAGTTTAAAGAATATGTTTTGCCTTTTAACCATGATAGGACAGTATGAAAAAAAAAAAAAAAAATGAAAAACGATGACCCGGGACCTGTCGTCAAAATCCCAAAAGTGATAAATGTCAGTGCTTTTTTTTTTTTTTAAACAGCTGTCGGAATCCGTTCCCCCACCCTCACCATCAGTTTAAAGAATATGTTTTGCCTTTTAACCATGATAGGACAGTATGAAAAAAAAAAAAAAAAAAAAAAAAAACGATGACCCGGGACCTGTCGTCAAAATCCCAAAAGTGATAAATGTCAGTGCTTTTTTTTTTTTTTTAAACAGCTGTCGGAATCCGTTCCCCCACCCTCACCATCAGTTTAAAGAATATGTTTTGCCTTTTAACCATGATAGGACAGTATGAAAAAAAAAAAAAAAAAAAAAACGATGACCCGGGACCTGTCGTCAAAATCCCAAAAGTGATAAATGTCAGTGCTTTTTTTTTTTTTTTTACAGCTGTCGGAATCCGTTCCCCCACCCTCACCATCAGTTTAAAGAATATTTTTTGCCTTTTAACCATGATAGGACAGTATGAAAAAATGAAAAAAATGAAAAAAACGATGACCCGGGACCTGTCGTCAAAATCCCAAAAGTGATAAATGTCAGTGCTTTTTTTTTTTTTTTTACAGCTGTCGGAATCCGTTCCCCCACCCTCACCATCAGTTTAAAGAATATTTTTTGCCTTTTAACCATGATAGGACAGTATGAAAAAAAAACAAAAAAAACGATGACCCGGGACCTGTCGTCAAAATCCCAAAAGTGATAAATGTCAGTGCTTTTTTTTTTTTTTTTACAGCTGTCGGAATCCGTTCCCCCACCCTCACCATCAGTTTAAAGAATATTTTTTGCCTTTTAACCATGATAGGACAGTGTGAAAAAAAAAAAAAAAAAAAAAAACGATGACCCGGGACCTGTCGTCAAAATCCCAAAAGTGATAAATGTCAGTGCTTTTTTTTTTTTTTTAAACAGCTGTCGGAATCCGTTCCCCCACCCTCACCATCAGTTTAAAGAATATTTTTGCCTTTTAACCATGATAGGACAGTATGAAAAAAAAAACAAAAAAAACTATGACCCGGGACCTGTCGTCAAAATCCCAAAAGTGATAAATGTCAGTGCTTTTTTTTTTTTTTTTTTTTTTAACAGCTGTCGGAATCCGTTCCCCCACCCTCACCATCAGTTTAAAGAATATTTTTTGCCTTTTAACCATGATAGGACAGTATGAAAAAAAAAAAATGAAAAAAAAAAACGATGACCCGGGACCTGTCGTCAAAATCCCAAAAGTGATAAATGTCAGTGCTTTTTTTTTTTTTTTAAACAGCTGTCGGAATCCGTTCCCCCACCCTCACCATCAGTTTAAAGAATATTTTTTGCCTTTTAACCATGATAGGACAGTATGAAAAAAAAAAAAAAAAAAAAAAAAAACCGATGACCCGGGACCTGTCGTCAAAATCCCAAAAGTGATAAATGTCAGTGCTTTTTTTTTTTTTTTTTACAGCTGTCGGAATCCGTTCCCCCACCCTCACCATCAGTTTAAAGAATATTTTTTGCCTTTTAACCATGATAGGACAGTATGAAAAAATGAAAAAAACAAAAAAAACGATGACCCGGGACCTGTCGTCAAAATCCCAAAAGTGATAAATGTCAGTGCTTTTTTTTTTTTTTTTTACAGCTGTCGGAATCCGTTCCCCCACCCTCACCATCAGTTTAAAGAATATTTTTTGCCTTTTAACCATGATAGGACAGTATGAAAAAAACAACAAAAAAAACGATGACCCGGGACCTGTCGTCAAAATCCCAAAAGTGATAAATGTCAGTGCTTTTTTTTTTTTTTTTAAACAGCTGTCGGAATCCGTTCCCCCACCCTCACCATCAGTTTAAAGAATATTTTTTGCCTTTTAACCATGATAGGACAGTATGAAAAAAAGAAAAAAAAAATTAAAAACGATGACCCGGGACCTGTCGTCAAAATCCCAAAAGTGATAAATGTCAGTGCTTTTTTTTTTTTTTTTAAACAGCTGTCGGAATCCGTTCCCCCACCCTCACCATCAGTTTAAAGAATATGTTTTGCCTTTTAACCATGATAGGACAGTATGAAAAAAAAACAAAAAACGATGACCCGGGACCTGTCGTCAAAATCCCAAAAGTGATAAATGTCAGTGCTTTTTTTTTTTTTTTTAAACAGCTGTCGGAATCCGTTCCCCCACCCTCACCATCAGTTTAAAGAATATTTTTGCCTTTTAACCATGATAGGACAGTATGAAAAAATGAAAAAAAACCAAAAAACGATGACCCGGGACCTGTCGTCAAAATCCCAAAAATGATAAATGTCAGTGCTTTTTTTTTTTTTTTAAACAGCTGTCGGAATCAGTTCCCCCACCCTCACCATCAGTTTAAAGAATATGTTTTGCCTTTTAACCATGATAGGACAGTATGAAAAAAAAACAAAAAACGATGACCCGGGACCTGTCGTCAAAATCCCAAAAGTGATAAATGTCAGTGCTTTTTTTTTTTTTTTAAACAGCTGTCGGAATCCGTTCCCCCACCCTCACCATCAGTTTAAAGAATATTTTTTGCCTTTTAACCATGATAGGACAGTATGAAAACAAAACAAAAAACGATGACCCGGGACCTGTCGTCAAAATCCCAAAAGTGATAAATGTCAGTGCTTTTTTTTTTTTTTTAAACAGCTGTCGGAATCCGTTCCCCCACCCTCACCATCAGTTTAAAGAATATTTTTGCCTTTTAACCATGATAGGACAGTATGAAAAAATGAAAAAAAAAAAAAAACGATGACCCCGGGACCTGTCGTCAAAATCCCAAAAATGATAAATGTCAGTGCTTTTTTTTTTTTTTAACAGCTGTCGGAATCCGTTCCCCCACCCTCACCATCAGTTTAAAGAATATTTTTTGCCTTTTAACCATGATAGGACAGTATGAAAAAAAAAAAAAAAAAAGAAAAACGATGACCCGGGACCTGTCGTCAAAATCCCAAAAATGATAAATGTCAGTGCTTTTTTTTTTTTTTTAAACAGCTGTCGGAATCCGTTCCCCCACCCTCACCATCAGTTTAAAGAATATGTTTTGCCTTTTAACCATGATAGGACAGTATGAAAAAAAAAAAAAAAAACGATGACCCGGGACCTGTCGTCAAAATCCCAAAAGTGATAAATGTCAGTGCTTTTTTTTTTTTTTTAAACAGCTGTCGGAATCCGTTCCCCCACCCTCACCATCAGTTTAAAGAATATTTTTGCCTTTTAACCATGATAGGACAGTATGAAAAAAAAAAAAAAAAACGATGACCCGGGACCTGTCGTCAAAATCCCAAAAGTGATAAATGTCAGTGCTTTTTTTTTTTTTTTTTACAGCTGTCGGAATCCGTTCCCCGACAGTATGAAAAAAAGAAAAAAAAAATTAAAAACGATGACCCGGGACCTGTCGTCAAAATCCCAAAAGTGATAAATGTCAGTGCTTTTTTTTTTTTTTTTAAACAGCTGTCGGAATCCGTTCCCCCACCCTCACCATCAGTTTAAAGAATATGTTTTGCCTTTTAACCATGATAGGACAGTATGAAAAAAAAACAAAAAACGATGACCCGGGACCTGTCGTCAAAATCCCAAAAGTGATAAATGTCAGTGCTTTTTTTTTTTTTTTTAAACAGCTGTCGGAATCCGTTCCCCCACCCTCACCATCAGTTTAAAGAATATTTTTGCCTTTTAACCATGATAGGACAGTATGAAAAAATGAAAAAAAAAAAAAAAACGATGACCCGGGACCTGTCGTCAAAATCCCAAAAAGTGATAAATGTCAGTGCTTTTTTTTTTTTTTTAAACAGCTGTCGGAATCCGTTCCCCCACCCTCACCATCAGTTTAAAGAATATTTTTGCCTTTTAACCATGATAGGACAGTATGAAAAAAACAAAAAAAAAACGATGACCCGGGACCTGTCGTCAAAATCCCAAAAGTGATAAATGTCAGTGCTTTTTTTTTTTTTAAACAGCTGTCGGAATCCGTTCCCCCACCCTCACCATCAGTTTAAAGAATATGTTTTGCCTTTTAACCATGATAGGACAGTATGAAAAAAAAAAAAAAAAAAGAAAAACGATGACCCGGGACCTGTCGTCAAAATCCCAAAAGTGATAAATGTCAGTGCTTTTTTTTTTTTTTAAACAGCTGTCGGAATCCGTTCCCCCACCCTCACCATCAGTTTAAAGAATATGTTTTGCCTTTTAACCATGATAGGACAGTATGAAAAAAAAAAAAAAAATAAAAAAAAACGATGACCCGGGACCTGTCGTCAAAATCCCAAAAGTGATAAATGTCAGTGCTTTTTTTTTTTTTTTAAACAGCTGTCGGAATCCGTTCCCCCACCCTCACCATCAGTTTAAAGAATATGTTTTGCCTTTTAACCATGATAGGACAGTATGAAAAAAAAAAAAAAAAAAAAAAAAAAAAACGATGACCCGGGACCTGTCGTCAAAATCCCAAAAGTGATAAATGTCAGTGCTTTTTTTTTTTTTTTTACAGCTGTCGGAATCCGTTCCCCCACCCTCACCATCAGTTTAAAGAATATTTTTTGCCTTTTAACCATGATAGGACAGTATGAAAAAAAAACAAAAAAAACGATGACCCGGGACCTGTCGTCAAAATCCCAAAAGTGATAAATGTCAGTGCTTTTTTTTTTTTTTTTACAGCTGTCGGAATCCGTTCCCCCACCCTCACCATCAGTTTAAAGAATATTTTTGCCTTTTAACCATGATAGGACAGTATGAAAAAAAAAACAAAAAAAACTATGACCCGGGACCTGTCGTCAAAATCCCAAAAGTGATAAATGTCAGTGCTTTTTTTTTTTTTTTTTTTTTTAACAGCTGTCGGAATCCGTTCCCCCACCCTCACCATCAGTTTAAAGAATATTTTTTGCCTTTTAACCATGATAGGACAGTATGAAAAAAAAAAAATGAAAAAAAAAAACGATGACCCGGGACCTGTCGTCAAAATCCCAAAAGTGATAAATGTCAGTGCTTTTTTTTTTTTTTTAAACAGCTGTCGGAATCCGTTCCCCCACCCTCACCATCAGTTTAAAGAATATTTTTTGCCTTTTAACCATGATAGGACAGTATGAAAAAAAAAAAAAAAAAAAAAAAAACCGATGACCCGGGACCTGTCGTCAAAATCCCAAAAGTGATAAATGTCAGTGCTTTTTTTTTTTTTTTTTACAGCTGTCGGAATCCGTTCCCCCACCCTCACCATCAGTTTAAAGAATATTTTTTGCCTTTTAACCATGATAGGACAGTATGAAAAAATGAAAAAAACAAAAAAAACGATGACCCGGGACCTGTCGTCAAAATCCCAAAAGTGATAAATGTCAGTGCTTTTTTTTTTTTTTTTACAGCTGTCGGAATCCGTTCCCCCACCCTCACCATCAGTTTAAAGAATATTTTTTGCCTTTTAACCATGATAGGACAGTATGAAAAAAAAACAAAAAAAACGATGACCCGGGACCTGTCGTCAAAATCCCAAAAGTGATAAATGTCAGTGCTTTTTTTTTTTTTTAAACAGCTGTCGGAATCCGTTCCCCCACCCTCACCATCAGTTTAAAGAATATTTTTTGCCTTTTAACCATGATAGGACAGTATGAAAAAAACAACAAAAAAAACGATGACCCGGGACCTGTCGTCAAAATCCCAAAAGTGATAAATGTCAGTGCTTTTTTTTTTTTTTTTAAACAGCTGTCGGAATCCGTTCCCCCACCCTCACCATCAGTTTAAAGAATATTTTTTGCCTTTTAACCATGATAGGACAGTATGAAAAAAAGAAAAAAAAAATTAAAAACGATGACCCGGGACCTGTCGTCAAAATCCCAAAAGTGATAAATGTCAGTGCTTTTTTTTTTTTTTTTAAACAGCTGTCGGAATCCGTTCCCCCACCCTCACCATCAGTTTAAAGAATATGTTTTGCCTTTTAACCATGATAGGACAGTATGAAAAAAAAACAAAAAACGATGACCCGGGACCTGTCGTCAAAATCCCAAAAGTGATAAATGTCAGTGCTTTTTTTTTTTTTTTTAAACAGCTGTCGGAATCCGTTCCCCCACCCTCACCATCAGTTTAAAGAATATTTTTGCCTTTTAACCATGATAGGACAGTATGAAAAAATGAAAAAAAACCAAAAAACGATGACCCGGGACCTGTCGTCAAAATCCCAAAAATGATAAATGTCAGTGCTTTTTTTTTTTTTTTAAACAGCTGTCGGAATCAGTTCCCCCACCCTCACCATCAGTTTAAAGAATATGTTTTGCCTTTTAACCATGATAGGACAGTATGAAAAAAAAACAAAAAACGATGACCCGGGACCTGTCGTCAAAATCCCAAAAGTGATAAATGTCAGTGCTTTTTTTTTTTTTTTAAACAGCTGTCGGAATCCGTTCCCCCACCCTCACCATCAGTTTAAAGAATATTTTTTGCCTTTTAACCATGATAGGACAGTATGAAAAAAAAACAAAAAACGATGACCCGGGACCTGTCGTCAAAATCCCAAAAGTGATAAATGTCAGTGCTTTTTTTTTTTTTTTTAAACAGCTGTCGGAATCCGTTCCCCCACCCTCACCATCAGTTTAAAGAATATTTTTGCCTTTTAACCATGATAGGACAGTATGAAAAAATGAAAAAAAAAAAAAAACGATGACCCCGGGACCTGTCGTCAAAATCCCAAAAATGATAAATGTCAGTGCTTTTTTTTTTTTTTAACAGCTGTCGGAATCCGTTCCCCCACCCTCACCATCAGTTTAAAGAATTTTTTTTGCCTTTTAACCATGATAGGACAGTATGAAAAAATGAAAAAAACAAAAAAAACGATGACCCGGGACCTGTCGTCAAAATCCCAAAAGTGATAAATGTCAGTGCTTTTTTTTTTTTTTTAAACAGCTGTCAGAATCCGTTCCCCCACCCTCACCATCAGTTTAAAGAATATGTTTTGCCTTTTAACCATGATAGGACAGTATGAAAAAAAAAAAAAAAAAAACTATGACCCGGGACCTGTCGTCAAAATCCCAAAAGTGATAAATGTCAGTGCTTTTTTTTTTTTTTTTAAACAGCTGTCGGAATCCGTTCCCCCACCCTCACCATCAGTTTAAAGAATATTTTTTGCCTTTTAACCATGATAGGACAGTATAAAAAAAAAAAAAAAACGATGACCCGGGACCTGTCGTCAAAATCCCAAAAGTGATAAATGTCAGTGCTTTTTTTTTTTTTTAAACAGCTGTCGGAATCCGTTCCCCCACCCTCACCATCAGTTTAAAGAATATTTTTGCCTTTTAACCATGATAGGACAGTATGAAAAAATGAAAAAAAAAAAAAAAACGATGACCCGGGACCTGTCGTCCAAATCCCAAAAGTGATAAATGTCAGTGCTTTTTTTTTTTTTTTAAACAGCTGTCAGAATCCGTTCCCCCACCCTCACCATCAGTTTAAAGAATATTTTTTGCCTTTTAACCATGATAGGACAGTATGAAAAAAAAAAAAAAAAAAACTATGACCCGGGACCTGTCGTCAAAATCCCAAAAGTGATAAATGTCAGTGCTTTTTTTTTTTTTTTTTTTTTTAACAGCTGTCGGAATCCGTTCCCCCACCCTCACCATCAGTTTAAAGAATATTTTTTGCCTTTTAACCATGATAGGACAGTATGAAAAAAAAAAAAAAAAAAAAAAAAACGATGACCCGGGACCTGTCGTCAAAATCCCAAAAGTGATAAATGTCAGTGCTTTTTTTTTTTTTTTTAAACAGCTGTCGGAATCCGTTCCCCCACCCTCACCATCAGTTTAAAGAATATTTTTTGCCTTTTAACCATGATAGGACAGTATGAAAAAAAAAAAAAAAAAAAAAAAACGATGACCCGGGACCTGTCGTCAAAATCCCAAAAAGTGATAAATGTCAGTGCTTTTTTTTTTTTTTTAAACAGCTGTCGGAATCCGTTCCCCCACCCTCACCATCAGTTTAAAGAATATTTGTGCCTTTTAACCATGATAGGACAGTATGAAAAAAACAAAAAAAAAACGATGACCCGGGACCTGTCGTCAAAATCCCAAAAGTGATAAATGTCAGTGCTTTTTTTTTTTTTAAACAGCTGTCGGAATCCGTTCCCCCACCCTCACCATCAGTTTAAAGAATATGTTTTGCCTTTTAACCATGATAGGACAGTATGAAAAAATGAAAAAAAAACGATGACCCGGGACCTGTCGTCAAAATCCCAAAAGTGATAAATGTCAGTGCTTTTTTTATTTTTTTAAACAGCTGTCGGAATCCGTTCCCCCACCCTCACCATCAGTTTAAAGAATATGTTTTGCCTTTTAACCATGATAGGACAGTATGAAAAAAAAAAAAAAACTATGACCCGGGACCTGTCGTCAAAATCCCAAAAGTGATAAATGTCAGTGCTTTTTTTTTTTTTTTAAACAGCTGTCGGAATCCGTTCCCCCACCCTCACCATCAGTTTAAAGAATATTTTTTGCCTTTTAACCATGATAGGACAGTATGAAAAAAAAAAACGAAAAAAACTATGACCCGGGACCTGTCGTCAAAATCCCAAAAGTGATAAATGTCAGTGCTTTTTTTTTTTTTTTTTTTTTTTTTAACAGCTGTCGGAATCCGTTCCCCCACCCTCACCATCAGTTTGAAGAATATGTTTTGCCTTTTAACCATGATAGGACAGTATGAAAAAAAAAAAAAAAAAAAAAAAAAACGATGACCCGGGACCTGTCGTCAAAATCCCAAAAGTGATAAATGTCAGTGCTTTTTTTTTTTTTTTTAACAGCTGTCGGAATCCGTTCCCCCACCCTCACCATCAGTTTAAAGAATATTTTTTGCCTTTTAACCATGATAGGACAGTATGAAAAAAAAAAAAAAAAATGAAAAACGATGACCCGGGACCTGTCGTCAAAATCCCAAAAGTGATAAATGTCAGTGCTTTTTTTTTTTTTTTAACAGCTGTCGGAATCCGTTCCCCCACCCTCACCATCAGTTTAAAGAATATTTTTGCCTTTTAACCATGATAGGACAGTATGAAAAAAAAAAAAAAAAAACGATGACCCGGGACCTGTCGTCAAAATCCCAAAAGTGATAAATGTCAGTGCTTTTTTTTTTTTTTTAAACAGCTGTCGGAATCCGTTCCCCCACCCTCACCATCAGTTTAAAGAATATTTTTTGCCTTTTAACCATGATAGGACAGTATGAAAAAATGAAAAAAAAATGAAAAACGATGACCCGGGACCTGTCGTCAAAATCCCAAAAGTGATAAATGTCAGTGCTTTTTTTTTTTTTTTAAACAGCTGTCGGAATCCGTTCCCCCACCCTCACCATCAGTTTAAAGAATATTTTTGCCTTTTAACCATGATAGGACAGTATGAAAAAAAAAAAAAAAAAAAAAAAAAACGATGACCCGGGACCTGTCGTCAAAATCCCAAGAGTGATAAATGTCAGTGCTTTTTTTTTTTTTTTAAACAGCTGTCGGAATCCGTTCCCCCACCCTCACCATCAGTTTAAAAAATATCTTTTGCCTTTTAACCATGATAGGACAGTATGAAAAAAAAAACAAAAAAAACTATGACCCGGGACCTGTCGTCAAAATCCCAAAAGTGATAAATGTCAGTGCTTTTTTTTTTTTTTTAAACAGCTGTCGGAATCCGTTCCCCCACCCTCACCATCAGTTTAAAGAATATTTTTTGCCTTTTAACCATGATAGGACAGTATGAAAAAAAAAAAAAAAAATGAAAAACGATGACCCGGGACCTGTCGTCAAAATCCCAAAAGTGATAAATGTCAGTGCTTTTTTTTTTTTTTTAACAGCTGTCGGAATCCGTTCCCCCACCCTCACCATCAGTTTAAAGAATATTTTTTGCCTTTTAACCATGATAGGACAGTATAAAAAAAAAAAAAAAACTATGACCCGGGACCTGTCGTCAAAATCCCAAAAGTGATAAATGTCAGTGCTTTTTTTTTTTTTTTAAACAGCTGTCGGAATCCGTTCCCCCACCCTCACCATCAGTTTAAAGAATATTTTTTGCCTTTTAACCATGATAGGACAGTGTGAAAAAAAAAAAAAAAAAAAAAACGATGACCCGGGACCTGTCGTCAAAATCCCAAAAGTGATAAATGTCAGTGCTTTTTTTTTTTTTTAAACAGCTGTCGGAATCCGTTCCCCCACCCTCACCATCAGTTTAAAGAATATGTTTTGCCTTTTAACCATGATAGGACAGTATGAAAAAAAAAAAAAAAACGATGACCCGGGACCTGTCGTCAAAATCCCAAAAGTGATAAATGTCAGTGCTTTTTTTTTTTTTTTAAACAGCTGTCGGAATCCGTTCCCCCACCCTCACCATCAGTTTAAAGAATATTTTTGCCTTTTAACCATGATAGGACAGCATGAAAAAAAAAAAAAAAAAAAAAAAAAACGATGACCCGGGACCTGTCGTCAAAATCCCAAAAGTGATAAATGTCAGTGCTTTTTTTTTTTTTTTAAACAGCTGTCGGAATCCGTTCCCCCACCCTCACCATCAGTTTAAAAAATATCTTTTGCCTTTTAACCATGATAGGACAGTATGAAAAAAAAAACAAAAAAAACTATGACCCGGGACCTGTCGTCAAAATCCCAAAAGTGATAAATGTCAGTGCTTTTTTTTTTTTTTTTTTTTTTTAACAGCTGTCGGAATCCGTTCCCCCACCCTCACCATCAGTTTAAAGAATATTTTTTGCCTTTTAACCATGATAGGACAGTATGAAAAAAAAAATAAAAATGAAAAACGATGACCCGGGACCTGTCGTCAAAATCCCAAAAGTGATAAATGTCAGTGCTTTTTTTTTTTTTTTAAACAGCTGTCGGAATCCGTTCCCCCACCCTCACCATCAGTTTAAAAAATATCTTTTGCCTTTTAACCATGATAGGACAGTATGAAAAAAAACAACAAAAAAAACGATGACCCGGGACCTGTCGTCAAAATCCCAAAAGTGATAAATGTCAGTGCTTTTTTTTTTTTTTTTTTTTTTAACAGCTGTCGGAATCCGTTCCCCCACCCTCACCATCAGTTTAAAGAATATTTTTTGCCTTTTAACCATGATAGGACAGTATGAAAAAAAAAGAAAAGAAAAAAAAAAACGATGACCCGGGACCTGTCGTCAAAATCCCAAAAGTGATAAATGTCAGTGCTTTTTTTTTTTTTTAAACAGCTGTCGGAATCCGTTCCCCCACCCTCACCATCAGTTTAAAGAATATGTTTTGCCTTTTAACCATGATAGGACAGTATGAAAAAAAAAAAAAAAAAAAAAAAAAACGATGACCCGGGACCTGTCGTCAAAATCCCAAAAGTGATAAATGTCAGTGCTTTTTTTTTTTTTTTAAACAGCTGTCGGAATCCGTTCCCCCACCCTCACCATCAGCTTAAAGAATATGTTTTGCCTTTTAACCATGATAGGACAGTATGAAAAAAAAAAAAAAAAAAAAAAAAAACCGATGACCCGGGACCTGTCGTCAAAATCCCAAAAGTGATAAATGTCAGTGCTTTTTTTTTTTTTTTTTACAGCTGTCGGAATCCGTTCCCCCACCCTCACCATCAGTTTAAAGAATATTTTTTGCCTTTTAACCATGATAGGACAGTATGAAAAAATGAAAAAAACAAAAAAAACGATGACCCGGGACCTGTCGTCAAAATCCCAAAAGTGATAAATGTCAGTGCTTTTTTTTTTTTTTTTAAACAGCTGTCGGAATCCGTTCCCCCACCCTCACCATCAGTTTAAAGAATATGTTTTGCCTTTTAACCATGATAGGACAGTATGAAAAAAAAAAAAAAAACGATGACCCGGGACCTGTCGTCAAAATCCCAAAAGTGATAAATGTCAGTGCTTTTTTTTTTTTTTTAAACAGCTGTCGGAATCCGTTCCCCCACCCTCACCATCAGTTTAAAGAATATTTTTGCCTTTTAACCATGATAGACAGTATGAAAAAAAAACAAAAAACGATGACCCGGGACCTGTCGTCAAAATCCCAAAAGTGATAAATGTCAGTGCTTTTTTTTTTTTTTTTTTTTTTTAACAGCTGTCGGAATCCGTTCCCCCACCCTCACCATCAGTTTAAAGAATATTTTTTGCCTTTTAACCATGATAGGACAGTATAAAAAAAAAAAATGAAAAAAAAAAACGATGACCCGGGACCTGTCGTCAAAATCCCAAAAGTGATAAATGTCAGTGCTTTTTTTTTTTTTTTAAACAGCTGTCGGAATCCGTTCCCCCACCCTCACCATCAGTTTAAAGAATATGTTTTGCCTTTTAACCATGATAGGACAGTATGAAAAAAAAAAAAAAAAAAAAAAAAAACCGATGACCCGGGACCTGTCGTCAAAATCCCAAAAGTGATAAATGTCAGTGCTTTTTTTTTTTTTTTTTACAGCTGTCGGAATCCGTTCCCCCACCCTCACCATCAGTTTAAAGAATATTTTTTGCCTTTTAACCATGATAGGACAGCATGAAAAAATGAAAAAAACAAAAAAAACGATGACCCGGGACCTGTCGTCAAAATCCCAAAAATGATAAATGTCAGTGCTTTTTTTTTTTTTTTTACAGCTGTCGGAATCAGTTCCCCCACCCTCACCATCAGTTTAAAGAATATTTTTTGCCTTTTAACCATGATAGGACAGTATGAAAAAAACAACAAAAAAAACGATGACCCGGGACCTGTCGTCAAAATCCCAAAAGTGATAAATGTCAGTGCTTTTTTTTTTTTTTTTAAACAGCTGTCGGAATCCGTTCCCCCACCCTCACCATCAGTTTAAAGAATATTTTTTGCCTTTTAACCATGATAGGACAGTATGAAAAAAAGAAAAAAAAAATTAAAAACGATGACCCGGGACCTGTCGTCAAAATCCCAAAAGTGATAAATGTCAGTGCTTTTTTTTTTTTTTTTAAACAGCTGTCGGAATCCGTTCCCCCACCCTCACCATCAGTTTAAAGAATATGTTTTGCCTTTTAACCATGATAGGACAGTATGAAAAAAAAACAAAAAACGATGACCCGGGACCTGTCGTCAAAATCCCAAAAGTGATAAATGTCAGTGCTTTTTTTTTTTTTTTTAAACAGCTGTCGGAATCCGTTCCCCCACCCTCACCATCAGTTTAAAGAATATTTTTGCCATTTAACCATGATAGGACAGTATGAAAAAAAAAAAAAAAAAAAAAAACGATGACCCGGGACCTGTCGTCAAAATCCCAAAAATGATAAATGTCAGTGCTTTTTTTTTTTTTTTAAACAGCTGTCGGAATCAGTTCCCCCACCCTCACCATCAGTTTAAAGAATATGTTTTGCCTTTTAACCATGATAGGACAGTATGAAAAAAAAAAAAAAAACGATGACCCGGGACCTGTCGTCAAAATCCCAAAAGTGATAAATGTCAGTGCTTTTTTTTTTTTTTTAAACAGCTGTCGGAATCCGTTCCCCCACCCTCACCATCAGTTTAAAGAATATTTTTTGCCTTTTAACCATGATAGGACAGTATGAAAAAATTAAAAAAACAAAAAAACCGATGACCCGGGACCTGTCGTCAAAATCCCAAAAGTGATAAATGTCAGTGCTTTTTTTTTTTTTTTTACAGCTGTCGGAATCCGTTCCCCCACCCTCACCATCAGTTTAAAGAATATTTTTGCCTTTTAACCATGATAGGACAGTATGAAAAAAACAAAAAAACAAAAAAAAAACGATGACCCGGGACCTGTCGTCAAAATCCCAAAAGTGATAAATGTCAGTGCTTTTTTTTTTTTTAACAGCTGTCGGAATCCGTTCCCCCACCCTCACCATCAGTTTAAAGAATATTTTTTGCCTTTTAACCATGATAGGACAGTATGAAAAAAAAAAAAAAACGATGACCCGGGACCTGTCGTCAAAATCCCAAAAGTGATAAATGTCAGTGCTTTTTTTTTTTTTTTTAAACAGCTGTTGGAATCCGTTCCCCCACCCTCACCATCAGTTTAAAGAATATTTTTTGCCTTTTAACCATGATAGGACAGTATGAAAAAATGAAAAAAAAAAAAAAAACGATGACCCGGGACCTGTCGTCAAAATCCCAAAAGTGATAAATGTCAGTGCTTTTTTTTTTTTTTTAAACAGCTGTCGGAATCCGTTCCCCCACCCTCACCATCAGTTTAAAGAATATTTTTTGCCTTTTAACCATGATAGGACAGTATGAAAAAATGAAAAAAACAAAAAAAACGATGACCCGGGACCTGTCGTCAAAATCCCAAAAGTGATAAATGTCAGTGCTTTTTTTTTTTTTTTTACAGCTGTCGGAATCCGTTCCTCCACCCTCACCATCAGTTTAAACAATATTTTTTGCCTTTTAACCATGATAGGACAGTATGAAAAAAAAAAAAAAAAAACGATGACCCGGGACCTGTGGTCAAAATCCCAAAAGTGATAAATGTCAGTGCTATTTTTTTTTTTTTAAACAGCTGTCGGAATCCGTTCCCCCACCCTCACCATCAGTTTAAAGAATATTTTTTGCCTTTTAACCATGATAGGACAGTATGAAAAAAAAAATTTTTTAAAAAATACGATGACCCGGGACCTGTCGTCAAAATCCCAAAAGTGATAAATGTCAGTGCTTTTTTTTTTTTTAAACAGCTGTCGGAATCCGTTCCCCCACCCTCACCATCAGTTTAAAGAATATTTTTTGCCTTTTAACCATGATAGGACAGTATGAAAAAAAAAAAAAAAAAAAAAAAAACGATGACCCGGGACCTGTCGTCAAAATCCCAAAAGTGATAAATGTCAGTGATTTTTTTTTTTTTTTTAAACAGCTGTCGGAATCCGTTCCCCCACCCTCACCATCAGTTTAAAGAATATTTTTTGCCTTTTAACCATGATAGGACAGTATGAAAAAAATAAAAATAATAAAAAAAAACGATGACCCGGGACCTGTCGTCAAAATCCCAAAAGTGATAAATGTCAGTGCTTTTTTTTTTTTTAAACAGCTGTCGGAATCCGTTCCCCCACCCTCACCATCAGTTTAAACAATATTTTTTGCCTTTTAACCATGATAGGACAGTATGAAAAAAAAAAAAATTAAAAAAATACGATGACCCGGGACCTGTCGTCAAAATCCCAAAAGTGATAAATGTCAGTGCTTTTTTTTTTTTTAAACAGCTGTCGGAATCCGTTCCCCCACCCTCACCATCAGTTTAAAGAATATTTTTAGCCTTTTAACCATGATAGGACAGTATGAAAAAAAAAAAAAAAACGATGACCCGGGACCTGATGTCAAAATCCCAAAAGTGATAAATGTCAGTGCTTTTTTTTTTTTTTTTAAACAGCTGTCGGAATCCGTTCCCCCACCCTCACCATCCGTTCCCCCACCCTCACCATGCATTTTAACCATGATAGGACAGTATGAAAAAAATAAAAATAATAAAAAAAAACGATGACCCGGGACCTGTCGTCAAAATCCCAAAAGTGATAAATGTCAGTGCTTTTTTTTTTTTTTTAAACAGCTGTCGGAATCCGTTCCCCCACCCTCACCATCAGTTTAAACAATATTTTTTGCCTTTTAACCATGATAGGACAGTATGAAAAAAAAAAACCAAAAAAAAACGATGACCCGGGACCTGTCGTCAAAATCCCAAAAGTGATAAATGTCAGTGCTTTTTTTTTTTTTTAAACAGCTGTTGGAATCCGTTCCCCCACCCTCACCATCAGTTTAAAGAATATTTTTTGCCTTTTAACCATGATAGGACAGTATGAAAAAAAAAAAAAAAAAAAAAAAAAACGATGACCCGGGACCTGTCGTCAAAATCCCAAAAGTGATAAATGTCAGTGCTTTTTTTTTTTTTTTTAAACAGCTGTCGGAATCCGTTCCCCCACCCTCACCATCAGTTTAAACAATATTTTTTGCCTTTTAACCATGATAGGACAGTATGAAAAAAAACAAAAAAACGATGACCCGGGACCTGTCGTCAAAATCCCAAAAGTGATAAATGTCAGTGCTTTTTTTTTTTTTTTTAAACAGCTGTTGGAATCCGTTCCCCCACCCTCACCTTCAGTTTAAACAATATGTTTTGCCTTTTAACCATGATAGGACAGTATGAAAAAAAAACAAAAAAACGATGACCCGGGACCTGTCGTCAAAATCCCAAAAGTGATAAATGTCAGTGTTTTTTTTTTTTTTTAACAGCTGTCGGAATCCGTTCCCCCACCCTCACCATCAGTTTAAAGAATATTTTTTGCCTTTTAACCATGATAGGACAGTATGAAAAAAATAATAATAAAAAAAAAACGATGACCCGGGACCTGTCGTCAAAATCCCAAAAGTGATAAATGTCAGTGCTTTTTTTTTTTTTTTAAACAGCTGTCGGAATCCGTTCCCCCACCCTCACCATCAGTTTAAACAATATTTTTTGCCTTTTAACGATGATAGGACAGTATGAAAAAAAAAAAAAAAAAAAAAACGATGACCCGGGACCTGTCGTCAAAATCCCAAAAGTGATAAATGTCAGTGCTTTTTTTTTTTTTTTTAAACAGCTGTCGGAATCCGTTCCCCCACCCTCACCATCAGTTTAAACAATATTTTTTGCCTTTTAACCATGATAGGACAGTATGAAAAAAAACAAAAAAACGATGACCCGGGACCTGTCGTCAAAATCCCAAAAGTGATAAATGTCAGTGCTTTTTTTTTTTTTTTTAAATAGCTGTCGGAATCCGTTCCCCCACCCTCACCATCAGTTTAAACAATATGTTTTGCCTTTTAACCATGATAGGACAGTATGAAAAAACAAAAACAAAAAAAAAACGATGACCCGGGACCTGTCGTCAAAATCCCAAAAGTGATAAATGTCAGTGGTTTTTTTTTTTTTTAACAGCTGTCGGAATCCGTTCCCCCACCCTCACCATCAGTTTAAAGAATATTTTTTGCCTTTTAACCATGATAGGACAGTATGAAAAAAAAAAAACGAAAAAAAAACGATGACCCGGGACCTGTCGTCAAAATCCCAAAAGTGATAAATGTCAGTGCTTTTTTTTTTTTTAAACAGCTGTTGGAATCCGTTCCCCCACCCTCACCTTCAGTTTAAACAATATTTTTTGCCTTTTAACCATGATAGGATAGTATGAAAAAAAAAAAAAAAAAAAAAAAACGATGACCCGGGACCTGTCGTCAAAATCCCAAAAGTGATAAATGTCAGTGCTTTTTTTTTTTTTTTTAAACAGCTGTCGGAATCCGTTCCCCCACCTTCACCATCAGTTTAAACAATATTTTTTGCCTTTTAACCATGATAGGACAGTATGAAAAAAAAAATAATAAAAAAAAAACGATGACCCGGGACCTGTCGTCAAAATCCCAAAAGTGATAAATGTCAGTGCTTTTTTTTTTTTTTTAAACAGCTGTCGGAATCCGTTCCCCCACCCTCACCATCAGTTTAAACAATATTTTTTGCCTTTTAACCATGATAGGACAGTATGAAAAAAAAAAAAAAAAAAAAAACGATGACCCGGGACCTGTCGTCAAAATCCCAAAAGTGATAAATGTCAGTGCTTTTTTTTTTTTTAAACAGCTGTTGGAATCCGTTCCCCCACCCTCACCTTCAGTTTAAACAATATTTTTTGCCTTTTAACCATGATAGGACAGTATGAAAAAAAAAAAAAAAAAACGATGACCCGGGACCTGTCGTCAAAATCCCAAAAGTGATAAATGTCAGTGCTTTTTTTTTTTTTTTTAACAGCTGTCGGAATCCGTTCCCCCACCCTCACCATCAGTTTAAAGAATATTTTTTGCCTTTTAACCATGATAGGACAGTATGAAAAAAAACAAAAAAACGATGACCCGGGACCTGTCGTCAAAATCCCAAAAGTGATAAATGTCAGTGCTTTTTTTTTTTTTTTTAAACAGCTGTCGGAATCCGTTCCCCCACCCTCACCATCAGTTTAAAGAATATTTTTTGCCTTTTAACCATGATAGGACAGTATGAAAAAAAACAAAAAAACGATGACCCGGGACCTGTCGTCAAAATCCCAAAAGTGATAAATGTCAGTGCTTTTTTTTTTTTTTTTAAACAGCTGTCGGAATCCGTTCCCCCACCCTCACCATCAGTTTAAACAATATGTTTTGCCTTTTAACCATGATAGGACAGTATGAAAAAAAAAAAAAAAAAAAAACGATGACCCGGGACCTGTCGTCAAAATCCCAAAAGTGATAAATGTCAGTGCTTTTTTTTTTTTTTTTTAACAGCTGTCGGAATCCGTTCCCCCACCCTCACCATCAGTTTAAACAATATTTTTTGCCTTTTAACCATGATAGGACAGTATGAAAAAAATAAATAAAAAAAAACGATGACCCTGGACCTGTCGTCAAAATCCCAAAAGTGATAAATGTCAGTGCTTTTTTTTTTTTTTTTAAACAGCTGTCGGAATCCGTTCCCCCACCCTCACCATCAGTTTAAAGAATATTTTTTGCCTTTTAACCATGATAGGACAGTATGAAAAAAAAAAAAACGAAAAAAAAAACGATGACCCGGGACCTGTCGTCAAAATCCCAAAAGTGATAAATGTCAGTTTGTTTGTTTTTTTAAACAGCTGTCGGAATCCGTTCCCCCACCCTCACCATCCGTTCCCCCACCCTCACCATGCATTTTAACCATGATAGGACAGTATGAAAAAAATAAAAAAAATAAAAAAAAACGATGACCCGGGACCTGTCGTCAAAATCCCAAAATTGATAAATGTCAGTGCTTTTTTTTTTTTTTTAAACAGCTGTCGGAATCCGTTCCCCCACCCTCACCATCAGTTTAAAGAATATTTTTTGCCTTTTAACCATGATAGGACAGTATGAAAAAAAAAAAAAAACGATGACCCGGGACCTGTCGTCAAAATCCCAAAAGTGATAAATGTCAGTGCTTTTTTTTTTTTTTTTAAACAGCTGTCGGAATCCGTTCCCCCACCCTCACCATCAGTTTAAACAATATTTTTTGCCTTTTAACCATGATAGGACAGTATGAAAAAAAACAAAAAAACGATGACCCGGGACCTGTCGTCAAAATCCCAAAAGTGATAAATGTCAGTGCTTTTTTTTTTTTTTTTAAACAGCTGTCGGAATCCGTTCCCCCACCCTCACCATCAGTTTAAACAATATGTTTTGCCTTTTAACCATGATAGGACAGTATGAAAAAACAAAAACAAAAAAAAAACGATGACCCGGGACCTGTCGTCAAAATCCCAAAAGTGATAAATGTCAGTGCTTTTTTTTTTTTTAAACAGCTGTCGGAATCCGTTCCCCCACCCTCACCATCAGTTTAAACAATATTTTTTGCCTTTTAACCATGATAGGACAGTATGAAAAAAAAAAACCGATGACCCGGGACCTGTCGTCAAAATCCCAAAAGTGATAAATGTCAGTGCTTTTTTTTTTTTTTAAACAGCTGTTGGAATCCGTTCCCCCACCCTCACCATCCGTTCCCCCACCCTCACCATGCATTTTAACCATGATAGGACAGTATGAAAAAAAAAAAAAAAAAAAAAAAAACGATGACCCGGGACCTGTCGTCAAAATCCCAAAAGTGATAAATGTCAGTGCTTTTTTTTTTTTTTAAACAGCTGTCGGAATCCGTTCCCCCACCCTCACCATCACTTTAAACAATATTTTTTGCCTTTTAACCATGATAGGACAGTATGAAAAAAAAAAACCAAAAAAAAACGATGACCCGGGACCTGTCGTCAAAATCCCAAAAGTGATAAATGTCAGTGCTTTTTTTTTTTTTAAACAGCTGTTGGAATCCGTTCCCCCACCCTCACCATCAGTTTAAACAATATTTTTTGCCTTTTAACCATGATAGGACAGTATGAAAAAAAACAAAAAAACGATGACCCGGGACCTGTCGTCAAAATCCCAAAAGTGATAAATGTCAGTACTTTTTTTTTTTTTTTTAAATAGCTGTCGGAATCCGTTCCCCCACCCTCACCATCAGTTTAAACAATATGTTTTGCCTTTTAACCATGATAGGACAGTATGAAAAAACAAAAAAAACAAAAAAACGATGACCCGGGACCTGTCGTCAAAATCCCAAAAGTGATAAATGTCAGTGCTTTTTTTTTTTTTTAACAGCTGTCGGAATCCGTTCCCCCACCCTCACCATCAGTTTAAAGAATATTTTTTGCCTTTTAACCATGATAGGACAGTATGAAAAAAAAAAAACGAAAAAAAAACGATGACCCGGGACCTGTCGTCAAAATCCCAAAAGTGATAAATGTCAGTGCTTTTTTTTTTTTTAAACAGCTGTTGGAATCCGTTCCCCCACCCTCACCATCAGTTTAAACAATATTTTTTGCCTTTTAACCATGATAGGATAGTATGAAAAAAAAAAAAAAAAAAAAAAAACGATGACCCGGGACCTGTCGTCAAAATCCCAAAAGTGATAAATGTCAGTGCTTTTTTTTTTTTTTTAAACAGCTGTCGGAATCCGTTCCCCCACCCTCACCATCAGTTTAAACAATATTTTTTGCCTTTTAACCATGATAGGACAGTATGAAAAAAAAAAAAAAAAAAAAAACGATGACCCGGGACCTGTCGTCAAAATCCCAAAAGTGATAAATGTCAGTGCTTTTTTTTTTTTTAAACAGCTGTTGGAATCCGTTCCCCCACCCTCACCTTCAGTTTAAACAATATTTTTTGCCTTTTAACCATGATAGGACAGTATGAAAAAAAAAAAAAAAAAACGATGACCCGGGACCTGTCGTCAAAATCCCAAAAGTGATAAATGTCAGTGCTTTTTTTTTTTTTTTTAACAGCTGTCGGAATCCGTTCCCCCACCCTCACCATCAGTTTAAAGAATATTTTTTGCCTTTTAACCATGATAGGACAGTATGAAAAAAAACAAAAAAACGATGACCCGGGACCTGTCGTCAAAATCCCAAAAGTGATAAATGTCAGTGCTTTTTTTTTTTTTTTTAAACAGCTGTCGGAATCCGTTCCCCCACCCTCACCATCAGTTTAAACAATATGTTTTGCCTTTTAACCATGATAGGACAGTATGAAAAAAAAAAAAAAAAAAAAACGATGACCCGGGACCTGTCGTCAAAATCCCAAAAGTGATAAATGTCAGTGCTTTTTTTTTTTTTTTTAAACAGCTGTCGGAATCCGTTCCCCCACCCTCACCATCAGTTTAAACAATATTTTTTGCCTTTTAACCATGATAGGACAGTATGAAAAAAATAAATAAAAAAAAACGATGACCCTGGACCTGTCGTCAAAATCCCAAAAGTGATAAATGTCAGTGCTTTTTTTTTTTTTTTTTAACAGCTGTCGGAATCCGTTCCCCCACCCTCACCATCAGTTTAAAGAATATTTTTTGCCTTTTAACCATGATAGGACAGTATGAAAAAAAAAAAAACAAAAAAAAAAACGATGACCCGGGACCTGTCGTCAAAATCCCAAAAGTGATAAATGTCAGTTTGTTTGTTTTTTTAAACAGCTGTCGGAATCCGTTCCCCCACCCTCACCATCCGTTCCCCCACCCTCACCATGCATTTTAACCATGATAGGACAGTATGAAAAAAATAAAAAAAATAAAAAAAAACGATGACCCGGGACCTGTCGTCAAAATCCCAAAATTGATAAATGTCAGTGCTTTTTTTTTTTTTTTAAACAGCTGTCGGAATCCGTTCCCCCACCCTCACCATCAGTTTAAAGAATATTTTTTGCCTTTTAACCATGATAGGACAGTATGAAAAAAAAAAAAAAACGATGACCCGGGACCTGTCGTCAAAATCCCAAAAGTGATAAATGTCAGTGCTTTTTTTTTTTTTTTTAAACAGCTGTCGGAATCCGTTCCCCCACCCTCACCATCCGTTCCCCCACCCTCACCATCAGTTTAAACAATATGTTTTGCCTTTTAACCATGATAGGACAGTATGAAAAAACAAAAACAAAAAAAAAACGATGACCCGGGACCTATCGTCAAAATCCCAAAAGTGATAAATGTCAGTGCTTTTTTTTTTTTTTTTAAACAGCTGTCGGAATCCGTTCCCCCACCCTCACCATCAGTTTAAACAATATTTTTTGCCTTTTAACCATGATAGGACAGTATAAAAAAAAAACAAAAAAACGATGACCCGGGACCTGTCGTCAAAATCCCAAAAGTGATAAATGTCAGTGCTTTTTTTTTTTTTTTTAAACAGCTGTCGGAATCCGTTCCCCCACCCTCACCATCAGTTTAAACAATATGTTTTGCCTTTTAACCATGATAGGACAGTATGAAAAAACAAAAACAAAAAAAAAACGATGACCCGGGACCTGTCGTCAAAATCCCAAAAGTGATAAATGTCAGTGCTTTTTTTTTTTTTAAACAGCTGTCGGAATCCGTTCCCCCACCCTCACCATCAGTTTAAAGAATTTTTTTGCCTTTTAACCATGATAGGACAGTATGAAAAAAAAAAAAAAACGATGACCCGGGACCTGTCGTCAAAATCCCAAAAGTGATAAATGTCAGTGCTTTTTTTTTTTTTTTTAAACAGCTGTCGGAATCCGTTCCCCCACCCTCACCATCAGTTTAAACAATATTTTTTGCCTTTTAACCATGATAGGACAGTATGAAAAAAAAAAAAAAAAAAAAACGATGACCCGGGACCTGTCGTCAAAATCCCAAAAGTGATAAATGTCAGTGCTTTTTTTTTTTTTAAACAGCTGTCGGAATCCGTTCCCCCACCCTCACCATCAGTTTAAACAATATTTTTTGCCTTTTAACCATGATAGGACAGTATGAAAAAAAAAAAAAAAAAAAAAAAACGATGACCCGGGACCTGTCGTCAAAATCCCAAAAGTGATAAATGTCAGTGCTTTTTTTTTTTTTTAAACAGCTGTTGGAATCCGTTCCCCCACCCTCACCATCAGTTTAAAGAATATTTTTTGCCTTTTAACCATGATAGGACAGTGTTTTGCTTTCTGTGGAATTCTGTCATTTGTAAAGTTGTTATTTATTTATTTACAAATGGAGATATTTATTAACTTATAAAGAAACGTTTGAGTAGCCTAATAGTGTAATGCCCCTTTAAGAGAGGAGTGTGCTGTGAATCATGTGACCGGTAATCATGTGACCGGTTTACTCTGTGAAAAGGAAGTGTGATTCAGTTAGTTGGCAATGACTTTCAACCCGGTGTGCAGCCACTTGGTAAGCTCTCTTAATTTAGAAATGTTTTCATGTCTGCCTTTTATCGTATGCTTTGTTGTTTGCCTTTGCCATGCTATATTGTTGTAACTGTGTTTGTTTGTTGCATGCTAAAGTTACCGCTATGCTCCAAAGGTATAAGTTTGACGAGGTTGTGTAGCTGTGGGATATAAGGCTTACATTGGGTTTTAGTAGAACTTAAGTATGGTGCAAAATGTTTGAAGTGTGTATATAAAAATTATTAAATTATTATTATTTTATAGTATATTGATATTATTATATATTTGGTATTTTGATTAATGCTATTTATTGTTGCTGATTGTTATTGGGATATTGAGGTAATGAACTTGGGATGTTTATAGTATGCATATGAAATTTGAAACGTTACATTTCCTATTTGTCTTTCAGGTTTATTACCTGGTTATCCTCTGTGAACCAAAAAAGAAAAATAAACAAATAAATGTGGAATACCTGAGTAGTATCCTTTGTACACTGGGTTGCCCTTTCCGTGGGAAGAAAAAAAACGGAACAGACAGTATGAAAAAAAAAAAAAAAAAAAAAAAACGATGACCCGGGACCTGTCGTCAAAATCCCAAAAGTGATAAATGTCAGTGCTTTTTTTTTTTTTTTTAAACAGCTGTCGGAATCCGTTCCCCCACCCTCACCATCAGTTTAAAGAATATTTTTTGCCTTTTAACCATGATAGGACAGTATGAAAAAAAAAATAATAAAAAAAAAAACGATGACCCGGGACCTGTCGTCAAAATCCCAAAAGTGATAAATGTCAGTGCTTTTTTTTTTTTTTTTTTTTTTTTTAAACAGCTGTCGGAATCCGTTCCCCCACCCTCACCATCAGTTTAAAGAATATTTTTTGCATTTTAACCATGATAGGACAGTATGAAAAAAAAAAAAAAAAAAAAAAAAAACGTTGACCCGGGACCTGTCGTCAAAATCCCAAAAGTGATAAATGTCAGTGCTTTTTTTTTTTTTTAAACAGCTGTCGGAATCCGTTCCCCCACCCTCACCATCAGTTTAAACAATATTTTTTGCCTTTTAACCATGATAGGACAGTATGAAAAAAAAAAAAAAAAAACGATGACCCGGGACCTGTCGTCAAAATCCCAAAAGTGATAAATGTCAGTGCTTTTTTTTTTTTTTTTTAACAGCTGTCGGAATCCGTTCCCCCACCCTCACCATCAGTTTAAACAATATTTTTTGCCTTTTAACCATGATAGGACAGTATGAAAAAAAAAAAAAAAAAAAAAAAAACGATGACCCGGGACCTGTCGTCAAAATCCCAAAAGTGATAAATGTCAGTGCTTTTTTTTTTTTTTTTTTTTTTTAAACAGCTGTCGGAATCCGTTCCCCCACCCTCACCATCAGTTTAAAGAATATTTTTTGCATTTTAACCATGATAGGACAGTATGAAAAAAAAAAAAAAAACGATGACCCGGGACCTGTCGTCAAAATCCCAAAAGTGCTAAATGTCAGTGCTTTTTTTTTTTTTTTTAAACAGCTGTCGGAATCCGTTCCCCCACCCTCACCATCAGTTTAAAGAATATGTTTTGCCTTTTAACCATGATAGGACAGTATGAAAAAAAAAAAAAAAAAAAAACGATGACCCGGGACCTGTCGTCAAAATCCCAAAAGTGATAAATGTCAGTGCTTTTTTTTTTTTTTTTAAACAGCTGTTGGAATCCGTTCCCCCACCCTCACCATCAGTTTAAACAATATTTTTTGCCTTTTAACCATGATAGGACAGTATGAAAAAAAAAAAAACAAAAAAAAAACGATGACCCGGGACCTGTCGTCAAAATCCCAAAAGTGATAAATGTCAGAGCTTTTTTTTTTTTTTTTAAACAGCTGTCGGAATCCGTTCCCCCACCCTCACCATCAGTTTAAACAATATTTTTTGCCTTTTAACCATGATAGGACAGTATGAAAAAAAACAAAAAAAAAATGATGACCCGGGACCTGTCGTCAAAATCCCAAAAGTGATAAATGTCATTGCTTTTTTTTAAACAGCTGTCGGAATCCGTTCCCCCACCCTCACCATCAGTTTAAACAATATTTTTTGCCTTTTAACCATGATAGGACAGTATGAAAAAAAAAAAAACGATGACCCGGGACCTGTCGTCAAAATCCCAAAAGTGATAAATGTCAGTGCTTTTTTTTTTTTTTTTAAACAGCTGTCGGAATCCGTTCCCCCACCCTCACCATCAGTTTAAACAATATTTTTTGCCTTTTAACCATGATAGGACAGTATGAAAAAAAACAAAAAAACGATGACCCGGGACCTGTCGTCAAAATCCCAAAAGTGATAAATGTCATTGCTTTTTTTTAAACAGCTGTCGGAATCCGTTTCCCCACCCTCACCATCAGTTTAAAGAATTTTTTTGCCTTTTAACCATGATAGGACAGTATGAAAAAAAACGAAAAAAAAAAAAAAAACGATGACCCGGGACCTGTCGTCAAAATCCCAAAACTGATAAATGTAAGTTTTTTTTTTTTTTTTAACAGCTGTCGGAATCCGTTCCCCCACCCTCACCATCAGTTTAAAGAATATTTTTTACCTTTTAACCATGATAGGACAGTATGAAAAAAAAAAAGAAAACGATGACCCGGGACCTGTCGTCAAAATCCCAAAAGTGATAAATGTCAGTGCTTTTTTTTTTTTTTTTAAACAGCTGTCGGAATCCGTTCCCCCACCCTCACCATCAGTTTAAAGAATATTTTTTGCCTTTTAACCATGATAGGACAGTATGAAAAAAAAAAAAAAAAAAAAAAAAAAAACGATGACCCAGGACCTGTCGTCAAAATCCCAAAAGTGATAAATGTCAGTGCTTTGTTTTGTTTTTTTAAACAGCTGTCGGAATCCGTTCCCCCACCCTCACCATCAGTTTAAAGAATATTTTTTGCCTTTTAACCATGATAGGACAGTATGAAAAAAAAAAAAAACGATGACCCGGGACCTGTCGTCAAAATCCCAAAAGTGATAAATGTCAGTGCTTTTTTTTTTTTTTTTAAACAGCTGTCGGAATCCGTTCCCCCACCCTCACCATCAGTTTAAACAATATTTTTTGCCTTTTAACCATGATAGGACAGTATGAAAAAAAAAAAAAAAAAAAAAAAAAACGTTGACCCGGGACCTGTCGTCAAAATCCCAAAAGTGATAAATGTCAGTGCTTTTTTTTTTTTTTTAAACAGCTGTCGGAATCCGTTCCCCCACCCTCACCATCAGTTTAAACAATATTTTTTGCCTTTTAACTATGATAGGACAGTATGAAAAAAAAAAAAAAAAACGATGACCCGGGACCTGTCGTCAAAATCCCAAAAGTGATAAATGTCAGTGCTTTTTTTTTTTTTTTTAAACAGCTGTCGGAATCCGTTCCCCCACCCTCACCATCAGTTTAAACAATATTTTTTGCCTTTTAACCATGATAGGACAGTATGAAAAAAAACAAAAAAACGATGACCCGGGACCTGTCGTCAAAATCCCAAAAGTGATAAATGTCAGTGCTTTTTTTCTTTTTTTTAAACAGCTGTCGGAATCCGTTCCCCCACCCTCACCATCAGTTTAAAGAATATTTTTTGCCTTTTAACCATGATAGGACAGTATGAAAAAAAAAAAAAAAAAAAAAAAAACTATGACCCGGGACCTGTCGTCAAAATCCCAAAAGTGATAAATGTCAGTGCTTTTTTTTTTTTTTTAAACAGCTGTCGGAATCCGTTCCCCCACCCTCACCATCAGTTTAAAGAATATTTTTTGCCTTTTAACCATGATAGGACAGTATGAAAAAAAAAAAAAAAAAAACCGATGACCCGGGACCTGTCGTCAAAATCCCAAAAGTGATAAATGTCAGTGCTTTTTTTTTTTTTTTTAAACAGCTGTCGGAATCCGTTCCCCCACCCTCACCATCAGTTTAAACAATATTTTTTGCCTTTTAACCATGATAGGACAGTATGAAAAAAAACAAAAAAACGATGACCCGGGACCTGTCGTCAAAATCCCAAAAGTGATAAATGTCATTGCTTTTTTTTAAACAGCTGTCGGAATCCGTTCCCCCACCCTCACCATCAGTTTAAACAATATTTTTTGCCTTTTAACCATGATAGGACAGTATGAAAAAAAACAAAAAAACGATGACCCGGGACCTGTCGTCAAAATCCCAAAAGTGATAAATGTCATTGCTTTTTTTTAAACAGCTGTCGGAATCCGTTCCCCCACCCTCACCATCAGTTTAAACAATATTTTTTGCCTTTTAACCATGATAGGACAGTATGAAAAAAACAAACAAAAAAAAAACGATGACCCGGGACCTGTCGTCAAAATCCCAAAAGTGATAAATGTCAGTGCTTTTTTTTTTTTTAAACAGCTGTTGGAATCCGTTCCCCCACCCTCACCATCAGTTTAAAGAATTTTTTTGCCTTTTAACCATGATAGGACAGTATGAAAAAAAAAAAAAAAAAAAAAAAAACGATGACCCGGGACCTGTCGTCAAAATCGATAAATGTCAGTGCTTTTTTTTTTTTTTTTAAACAGCTGTCGGAATCCGTTCCCCCACCCTCACCATCAGTTTAAAGAATATTTTTTGCATTTTAACCATGATAGGACAGTATAAAAAAAAAAAAAAAAACTATGACCCGGGACCTGTCGTCAAAATCCCAAAAGTGATAAATGTCAGTGCTTTTTTTTTTTTTTTAAACAGCTGTCGGAATCCGTTCCCCCACCCTCACCATCAGTTTAAAGAATATTTTTTGCCTTTTAACCATGATAGGACAGTATGAAAAAAAAAAAAAAAAAAAACGATGACCCGGGACCTGTCGTCAAAATCCCAAAAGTGATAAATGTCAGTGCTTTTTTTTTTTTTTTTAAACAGCTGTCGGAATCCGTTCCCCCACCCTCACCATCAGTTTAAAGAATATTTTT
>NC_136890.1:19781919-20056919 GCF_949152265.1 Phoxinus phoxinus | reverse complement strand
TTTAACCATGATAGGATTTCATGATAGGACAGTATGAAAAAAAAAAAAAAAAAAAAAAACGATGACCCGGGACCTGTCGTCAAAATCCCAAAAGTGATAAATGTCAGTGCTTTTTTTTTTTTTTTAAACAGCTGTCGGAATCCGTTCCCCCACCCTCACCATCAGTTTAAACAATATTTTTTGCCTTTTAACCATGATAGGACAGTATGAAAAAAAAAAAAAAAAAAAAAAAAACGATGACCCGGGACCTGTCGTCAAAATCCCAAAAGTGATAAATGTCAGTGCTTTTTTTTTTTTTTTTAAACAGCTGTTGGAATCCGTTCCCCCACCCTCACCATCAGTTTAAACAATATTTTTTGCCTTTTAACCATGATAGGACAGTATGAAAAAAAGAAAAAAAAAAAAAAACCGATGACCCGGGACCTGTCGTCAAAATCCCAAAAGTGATAAATGTCAGAGCTTTTTTTTTTTTTAACAGCTGTCGGAATCCGTTCCCCCACCCTCACCATCAGTTTAAACAATATTTTTTGCCTTTTAACCTTGATAGGACAGTATGAAAAAAAACAAAAAAACGATGACCCGGGACCTGTCGTCAAAATCCCAAAAGTGATAAATGTCAGTGCTTTTTTTTTTTTTTTTAAACAGCTGTCGGAATCCGTTCCCCCACCCTCACCATCCGTTCCCCCACCCTCACCATGCATTTTAACCATGATAGGACAGTATGAAAAAAAAAAAAATTAAAAAAATACGATGACCCGGGACCTGTCGTCAAAATCCCAAAAGTGATAAATGTCAGTGCTTTTTTTTTTTTTTTAAACAGCTGTCGGAATCCGTTCCCCCACCCTCACCATCAGTTTAAAGAATATTTTTTGCCTTTTAACCATGATAGGACAGTATGAAAAAATGAAAAAAAAATGAAAAACGATGACCCGGGACCTGTCGTCAAAATCCCAAAAGTGATAAATGTCAGTGCTTTTTTTTTTTTTTTTAACAGCTGTCGGAATCCGTTCCCCCACCCTCACCATCAGTTTAAAGAATATTTTTTGCCTTTTAACCATGATAGGACAGTATGAAAAAATGAAAAGAAAAAAAAAAACGATGACCCGGGACCTGTCGTCAAAATCCCAAAAGTGATAAATGTCAGTGCTTTTTTTTTTTTTTAAACAGCTGTCGGAATCCGTTCCCCCACCCTCACCATCAGTTTAAAGAATATGTTTTGCCTTTTAACCATGATAGGACAGTATGAAAAAAAAAAAAAAAAAAAAAAAAACGATGACCCGGGACCTGTCGTCAAAATCCCAAAAGTGATAAATGTCAGTGCTTTTTTTTTTTTTTTTAACAGCTGTCGGAATCCGTTCCCCCACCCTCACCATGCATTTTAACCATGATAGGACAGTATGAAAAAAAAAAAAAAAAAAAAAAACGATGACCCGGGACCTGTCGTCAAAATCCCAAAAGTGATAAATTTCAGTGCTTTTTTTTTTTTTTTTAACAGCTGTCGGAATCCGTTCCCCCACCCTCACCATCAGTTTAAAGAATATTTTTTGCCTTTTAACATTGATAGGACAATATGAAAAAAAAAAAAAAAAAAAAAAAAAACGATGACCCGGGACCTGTCGTCAAAATCCCAAAATTGTTAAATGTCAGTGCTTAGACAACTAGGCTATAGGGGACAAGTGTAAAACAAAAGTTTGTTGAGTATTTGAACCTCACTGCTAAGAAACATGAGAGGGGGGAACAGAATCCAATGGCAAAAAAACAGCTGTCGGAATCCGTTCCCCCACCCTCACCATCAGTTTAAAGAATATTTTTTGCCTTTTAACCATGATAGGACAGTATGAAAAAAAAAACAAAAAAAACGATGACCCGGGACCTGTCGTCAAAATCCCAAAAGTGATAAATGTCAGTGCTTTTTTTTTTTTTTTAAACAGCTGTCGGAATCCGTTCCCCCACCCTCACCATCAGTTTAAAGAATATTTTTTGCCTTTTAACCAAGATAGGAAAGTATGAAAAAAAGAAGAAGAAAAAACGATGACCTATCGTCAAAATCCCAAAAGTGATAAGTGTCAGTGTTTATTTTTCTTTAAATTGTGATTTTGACGACAGGTCCCGGGTCATCGGTTTTTATTTATTTATTTCATACTGTCCTATCATGGTTAAAAGGCATTTTTTGCCGTTGGATTCTGTTCCCCCCTCTCATGTTTCTTAGCAATGAGGTTCAAATACTCAACAAACTTTTGTTTTACACTTGTCCCCTATAGCCTAGTTGTCTAAGCACTGACATTTAACACTTTTGGGATTTTGACGACAGGTCCCGGGTCATCGTTTTTTTTTTTTTTTTTTTTTTTCATACTGTCCTATCATGGTTAAAAGGCAAAACATATTCTTTAACACTTTTGGGATTTTGACGACAGGTCCCGGGTCATCGTTTTTTTTTTTTTTCATACTGTCCTATCATGGTTAAAAGGCAAAACAATATTCTTTAAACTGATGGTGAGGGTGGGGGAACGGATTCCGACAGTTGTTTTTTTGCCGTCGGATTCTGTTCCCCCCTCTCATGTTTCTTAGCAGTGAGGTTCAAATACTCAACAAACTTTTGTTTTACACTTGTCCCCTATAGAGCTGGTAAGTCCCGCCCCTTCCGTAAAACCCCGCTGGACCTCAAAGTTGAAAAAACGTCAATGCAAGTGAATGGGAGAAAATAATTATTTTCTGGTCCCGTTTGAATTGTGCCATGAATGTGAACATATTGTTGTCTGTGAATTTTTTATATAATCTTTCATGTTACAAGTTTGACAGTATATGGTATGATTCGTCGGCTAGCAGTTGTGGAAAAGACATAACGAGAAAGACTACATGTCGCCTATGTGACGTCACTCCTTAAAGTTGACTTACCCGTGGTTTTCGCCAACCTCAACGGTCCTCTCCCTGAAAGAAGGCGGTGAAGTGCACCAAAGACACAGCCATGTCTAGCGGGATCCGTGAGCTAGATCCGTGAGCTAGTGGTGTTGACGTTTCAAACGTGTCGAAAGCAGTGAAGAGTTGTAGTCCACAAAGTGCTCTCACACAAAGTCTACCCGTATCAAACTTCTACCCGCTAAATTGTAGCATTCTTCACACGAATGAATATATAAAAAATTCACAGACAACATATGTTCACATTCATGGCACAATTCAAACGGGACCAGAAAATAATTATTTTCTCCCATTCACTTGCATTGACGGTTTTTCAACTTTGAGGTCCAGCGGGGTTTTACGGAGGGGGCGGGACTTACCAGCTCTATAGCCTAGTGGTCTAAGCACTGACATTTAACACTTTTGGGATTTTGACGACTAGAGGTCAGGTACCGGGTCATCGATTTTTTTTTTCTTCTTTTTTTCATACTGTCCTATCATGATTAAAAGGCAAAAGATATTCTTTAAACAGATGGCAGTTAAGCTCCATCCACACAAAAATTGAATCAGCCTTTTTTTAAGCCACTTCATCAAAACCTCTCATAATGAGAGTGGGGGAACGGATTCCCGACAGCTGTTTTTTTGCCGTTGGATTCTGTTCCCCCCCTCTCATGTTTCTTAGCAGTGAGGTTCAAATACTCAACAAACTTTTGGTTTCCACTTGTCCCCTAGTGGTCTAAGATCTGACTTTTAACACTTTTGGGATTTTGACGACTAGAGGTCAGGTCCCGGGTCATCGTTTTTTTTTTTTCCCCATACTGTCCTATCATGATTAAAAGGCAAAAAATATTCTAGAGCTATTCAGATAGGGGTGTGATCCTTTTGGGAAGGGGCGTTTTTGTGAAATCGCTTACTGCACCTTTAATAGACATCATTTGAAAATACATTAATGTGTCTGATTATCTGGTTTAATAATCACAGCACAGCTGAAATCCAAAGAACAAAAGCTTTATTAATAAAGGGATTGATAATGGTCAGATGTTAAAAATAAACAATTGTAAAAGTCACATTTTATGCAGAGTGAAACAAAAAAAATTAGAATTGATTATCTTACAATCATGAACAAATTAAGAAAAACGATTTAATGTAGAAATCAGAAAGGCACTTTATCAGCAAAAAAAAAAAAGAAAAAAAAAAAGGGTTTATGTATCAGCCCATGTGCTATTTTCAAGGTAGATTAAAATATTTTCTGTCATCTGATCATATATATGTGACCCTGAATCACAAAGCCAGTCACATGTCGCACAGGTATATTTGTGGCAATAGCCAACAATACACTATGGGTCAAAATGATTGATTTTTCTTTTATGCCAAAAATCATTAGGATATTAAATAAAGATCATGTTCCATGAAGATATTTAGTAAATTTCCTACCGTAAATATATAAAACATTCATTTTTGTGAGTGAATGCAGCACAATCGTGAACATAAATGGACAACTGGTTTTGTGGTCCAGGGTCACATATATTATTAAAATTCGGTTATATGCAAGCCTGAAATTTACACATTTAAATTCACAGACATTTAAGCCAAGTTCATACTGTACAATGTTTTGGCTACAATGTGTATCGTACAGTCTGACATAAAACGGTTGATGTTGTTGTAAAAAGCACTTTATCGTCAAAAAACAGCGGTTTATGAATCAGTCCATGTGCTCTTTTTTCAGGGTAGATTAAAGTATATGTGTACAGTAAAAATCTTAATGTGCACCCAGCTTTAAAGAATGGGAAGATCTGGGATTTCCATGATAGCTTCAAAAGAAGGTGTAGAACAGATGTGGCTAGTGAAGACTGGCTCTTTGTTAGTAATCATGTCTCCATTCAAGATGCAGATATTGTTGGACCGCACTCTCATCAGTTTCCACTAGGGGGTGAAAGAACACAACAGTCAGTTTTTTCACATCATTACCGGTAAGTGATATATTTATTTGAGATATAGTTTTGAACTGTGATTAAAATTCAGTTAGACAAGTTCTTTAAAGTCTTAAAAGCCCTATAAGATCTTCCTTTATGAAAGTGGGAAGCATTATTTGAGACTTTCTGAGTATTTTGAGACTCTCTGAGTTATTTTTTATTTATTTTTCATTTATAGTTACTGCTTAACTATGGATTATTTGTTTTGCTTGTTTAGTCTGTTTTGTTTTATATCTGTTTTTGTTTTTGTTTGTCCAAAATTGTTAGTATTGTTGTTCTCGTCACCTGCTCCTTTTACCCTATTTGTTATATGCCTACCACTTATTTGTGAGTTATTGATATAATAAAATGATTAAAAGTCATTCATCTTAACATTAGGAGTCTTGCTACGAAAATTGATCTTCTCAGGGTATGGGCTGCTTTACATAAACCTAATATAATCACTATTTCTGAATCGTGGCTTCATAACAGAATCACTAATGATGAGGTGGGAATTGATAATTATGTTTTATATAGAGCTGATAGAACATCAAGAGGAGGAGGTGTTGCTACTTATGTTGATACAAATCTGGTCTCTGAGTGTGTCTCTCCTAATGTTGAGCCCATTAACTTTGAGTGTCTTTTTACTAATATAAATTTTCATGAAAATAAACAGCTTACTATCGGAAATATTTATAGACCTCCCTCTGCTCCCACTGATTCCTTTAATGGGATCTTGGCTACTATTAATTATCTTGACAGACACAATGAACTGATCATATTAGGTGATTTTAATAATAATTGGTTGGATCGGTCTTCCTCAGGTGTTAGAAATCTTTTAGGTAGTGTAAGCCTCACTCAGTTAATTAAAGAACCCACGAGAGTTGATGGTCGTTCTTCTACCTTGCTTGATTGGATCCTTGTTTCCAATCCGGATAGGATTATTAAATCGGGTGTTTTATCAGATTGCTTTAGTGACCATTCTATAGTATACTGCATCTGGAAAATTAAAATACAGAGTTCCCCCTATAAATATATCACAATAAGGCAATGTAAAAATATTAATGTTAATTATTACATACATGATCTATTAGATATTAGATGGGACAGGCTTCAACTAATTCCACTTGTCGAAGAGGCATGGAACTTCTTCTATACTGAAGTAAAAACTGTAATTGATAAACATGCTCCTGTTAGAACGATTAAAGTCAAAGGTAGACATTTACCATGGATTAATTCTAATTTACTTCAACTATTTAAACAAAGGGATAATGCTTGGGTTAAATATCGTTTATCAAAAGTTGAATCGGATGGGACAATATACAGGCAGTTAAGGAATAAATGTAAAACTGAAACTAGGAATGCCAAATCCAATTATTATAGAGACTGTTTCTCTCGTGATTTCAATAATCCTAGGCACTTTTGGAATCACCTAAATAACATTCTTAACAAAAATAAAAAACTTCTGTGAAACAAATATGCAAGGATAATTACATTTTGTCTGATCCTTTGCATATAGCTCATGCCTTTAATGATCATTTTTCGTCTTTATGTAGTTTAAAATCTGTTTGCCCTGATGATTTGGCATGGTCCTCTTATTCTTCCATGCCTGCTGGTTCCTTTTCATTTTACAAGATCATGCCCACTGATGTCTTTAATGTATTACAGGACCTTAAATTAAAGTGTAGTACAGGACCAGACGGTCTGGAAGCTAAGTTTGTCAAAATTGCAGCTCAAATATTGATGTTTCCTCTTGCAGATCTTTTTAATTTATCATTAACTACTTGTACTGTGCCTCAAATTTGGAAAGCTGCAAGAGTGACACCTCTTTTCAAAGGTGGAGACCAATCTGATGTGAATAATTATCGCCCGATTTCTATCATTTGTGCAGTTGCTAAAATATTTGAGAAATTAATTTTCAATCAACTTACTGAGTACATTAATAATTATAACATTTTATCTCCGCATCAATCTGGCTTTAGATCCAATTTTTCTACTTCAACTGCTCTCTTAAAATTTACAAATTATGTTTTCTCTGGTTTTGATAATGGTCATTTCACTGGAGCTGCTTTCATTGATCTCTCAAAGGCCTTTGATATGGTTGACCATTAGCTTTTACTGGATAAGCTCTACGCTATTGGTTTGTATAAACATGCTGTGCTCTGGTTCAACTCTTATTTGCATAATAGACGTCAATGTGTTGTTTACCAAGGATTCCAGTCAGATTATTTAATTGTTGATAAAGGTGTTCCTCAAGGCTCTACTTTAGGCCCTTTACTTTTTTCAATCTTTATCAATGACCTGGCACAAGTTTGTTCTAATTGTAAATTAGAGCTTTATGCTGATGACACTGTCATCTATACATCTGATCTGGATTTGCTGCAAGTTCAAAGAACTCTTCAATCTGACTTTGATAAAGTGCAACAGTGGCTGTCCATTAATAAACTTCTGTTGAACATGAAGAAGTCCTGCTGCATGGTTTTCTCCACGATACAAAATCGCCGCTGTGCTACCTGTTTTGAATTAAAGTTTTTAGATGGGTCCCTTATGCAGATTGTGGAGGAATTTAAATATTTGGGCTAGATTCCAACCTTACCTTTAAGATACATATTGATACTATTATTAGGAAAGTATATGGATGTCTTAACACTCTGTATAGATCAATTAACTGTTTTTCATCTCCAGTCAGGAAAAAAATTATTTCTCAACTGGTAATACCAATTATTGATTATGCAGATATAGTCTACACTAATACCTCTGAGTCCAATCTCAAACCCCTTAATGTTGTATTCAATTCTCTTTGCAGATTTATCTTGAACTGTCCATTTAAAACTCATCATTGCTTTATGTATGATTCACTACACTGGCTGCAACCTAAACCACGAAGGGATTACCACTGGATTTTGTTTATTTTTAAATGTGTTAATTCCAATTGTCCTGCATACCTTAAACAGTACTTAATACCCTATTCCTCAACATACTCACTTAGACACCTCCAATATCCAACATTTTTTACGGTGCCAAGGTTATTTTCTGTAGCTGGTAGGAGAGCATTCCAATATAAAGCCCCTCATGATTGGAATAACCTTCCTCTTTTTTGAGGTCCATTTCTACATTTGGTTTATTCAAATTGTCGCTTTTTTCTTTTCTTAAAACTACATGTTCTTGTAATTAGGGACACCAATGGTATTACATATGAATGGCTTATGTTAAAACATTTAGTAATACTTCAATATGTGTGCTATGTTGGTTGTGGGTGCAGGGCAGGTGAGCGAGGTGCTGTTTTGTGTGTGTTTGTATTTGTGTCTTTTTTGTGTGCGGTGTGATTGGCTGTATATGTGTGCAGGACCCCCTTGAAAATGAGATGATACATCTCAAGGGGCTATCCTGAAATAAATTCAATTCAATTATAATCAGGTGTATATGTTTTTGTTTGCTGACAACCGGTTCTGAAAAAATGGAGGAAGCCTTGCATTAAGGCAAAACCTTGAAGTTTGACACAGTGTAATGTTTTTGGCAGAACATCAACAGACATTTTATTTTGTTGAAATGAAGACTTTCCATGTATTTTGAGGGCATTACACTAAATCAAGTTTAATTTTCCATCCCAAGAAAGATTATTTCTGAAATCTATAGTAGCCAGTAAAGTTGTGGCATTAAAAACAGGTTTAGGTCAAACGATGTGTTGTGACTGCCAGAGGTTTATAATGAAAGCCTGTCTCACCACTCTTATCGTCAAAGTTGAGAGCAAGAAGACGCTTTTCAACCTCCTCTATGCCCTCTACACTGGTATAGGGAAGCCCGGTGTAACCTCCCTGCTCCGAGCAGAAGTCAATAAACCTATGAAAATACAAAAGAGACACGCATCATTTAGTCAGTTCCTCATCAGCGTTTGCATTTCATCCATGTGTAAGTTGGAAGTGTACAGTAAATACCGGCCCCAGATTTCATCCGTCCGCAGAATGAAGGGGTTTCCCACCATGATGAACAGCGATTTTGCTCTTGTCACCGCAACATTGAATCTCTAAAGAACAAGACATGAATTGAACAAATTCAAGACTAAAGTGTGTTTTAGCACGTTGTTACAGAAAGAGCATATTCACAATGCAGCACACAACTCAGTTCAAGTTCACATCATGTTGTGATATTACACTACCCTTTTAAAGTGTGTGGTCTGTAAGATTGGGTACCTTCTCATTCTTGAGAAACCCTATGCTGAATGTTTCATCCAAACTGATGTGTTCCTTGCTGCTGCGAACAGCTGACACCATGATGACTTTCCTCTCTTGGCCTTGAAACTCCTCCACGGAACCAACCTACACAACACACCGAACACACAAAGGGAGACGCATATCATTTTGTGTTCACCTGTCCTAATTTAAGATAAAAATCCATGCCAGAGTGTCTACTAACTTTAAGCTCATTAATGCACATGCACTTTTGGAGGTCCTCTTCTAATTTGATGGCCCGTCTGATCTTCTCCACCTATGGAATCAAACCCCAGAGAAAGTAAAGTGATGGTACAGACCATCAGAGATTCAAGAGAACTGTCATATTTTTAACTGATATTTTTGGTGACAGAATAGGGCTGTCCAAGAGCAGGCTCCACCTGTTTCCTGTAGGGGGCGATAATGCCAATTTCTCTTGGGGAGATTCTAGAGATTCCCTTCTTGGCCTGTGTCAGGAGCAGCTTCTTCAGGTAATCTATGATGATATCGATTTCAAAGGTGTTAAAGAACGAGGGGCTGTTCGACTCTCTTTCATCCTTCCCGGGAACTCCATGGAAAATCACAGGAAATCCCTGGGGGGTAAAAAAATACACAAATGGGTAATATACTCCAGGACACTGATTTAACTATAGTGACTAAAGTGCTGTTTAATGTCTCATACTCTTTTGGGCAGGTACTCCCAGCTGCAGTACTGGTTAGAGCTGATCTCATTTGCACATGCCTTCAACTCCCCATCATAGAACAACTCATTAGGGACCTTCAGAATGGATGGATGAGACCTGAAGAGAGAGAGAGAGAGAGAGAGAGAGAGAGAGAGAGAGAGAGAGAGAGAGAGAGAGAGATGGTTGAAAATACCATCATTGGCAGAGAGATAAAATTCTGGGAGTTAAGACTATAAAAGAGAAAGGATGCCCTCTCCTCACACCGTGTCCTAACACACGCAATGCCGCGACACGCGATAAAAGGTGTAGATACGGTTTTTATTTTTCTGTGACGTCGCGCTGGAACAACAAACACAAAGTGTGGCAATGACAATCTCAGGTAATGTTTTCTCTACTAAACGCCGACAGAAGAACAATGAAATATATAAAAAAAATAAACCAGTGTTAAAAAAAAATGTCATTACAACTTTGTAAATAGTGCTGTTTTGAGAAATGCATGTTTTCTATGTCATTTTTGTTATTGTGATTGTAATTCTTCCTTAAAATCACTTGTTCATGTTTCATGTATAAAAATGGACTGAACTGGACAGTAAACTCGATCGGCGGGGAAAAAAGACAGCAAACTCGGGTTTTATTTGGGTATTGCTAGAGCCTGTCCGACTATTACATAATAAACTAAAAGAAAGTTTATCATATTTCCTGGCTAGTGCACTTTATTTATTTATTTTTATTATCATAACCATAGTGTCATGATTCTGCCATCTAGTCCTTGTCTGTCTTTAAGTCTTGTGGCAGGATCATGACAGACCCATGTTTTATGTGCAAACACATGGCCTTGTTGGGCCATGTGCTTGTTGTCTCGTCATCTAGCCCCGCCCTCCTTGTTATCCTCGTTTAGTCATTATTGCTTTACCTGTGTCACCTGTATGTTATCCTCATTTAGTCATTATTGCTTTACCTGTGTCACCTGTTTTGTTAGCATTAGTCTCCCTATTTAATCCCCTTGTGTTTGCTGTCCTGTGTCGGTTCATTGTTAATCCTTGTCAAACCTTTGTCAGTCTGTGAGTATCTTGTGAAGAGCTGTTGCGCTATTGCCTGTATTAGTTGTTTGTTTTCTTGTAGTTATCTGTCACAGTCTAGTTAGTCTCCATTGTTCTGTCTATGTTTTGCCCCCTCGTGGGCTTAGTTTTCCCTGTTATTTGTTTAATAAATCGTGTTGCCCTGACTACTGTCTGCGATTGGGTTTGTACTTCCTCACCATCATAACAGAATGAACCGACCAAAGAAGAACCCAGCAGACAGTTTGTCTTTTCCTGCCGAGGGACAATCTGATCCCCTTGAACAATGGTGGCTGTCGATTACCTCCGACATGAGGAGTGGCAAGGCACCGTTTTCCCCCCAGGGAGAGAGGTCGTTGAGTGAGTACGCCCACGACGTGGAAGAGAGGAGGAGGTTCTTGCCAGAGATCCTCCTCAATTCATACTTCATCGCGGGTCTCAATGGTCCTCCTCCTTTGAATGAACGGGAGGGGCTGATCCGCCGTCCGTTTCGGGAAGTGGTGGACCGTTTGTGTCGGGAGGAGCTGCAGGACTCCTCCACGAGGTCTTCACCTTCTGCCTGGCTGCCAGTCATTCCTGAGGGTCGGCTGATAGGCGTTGCGACATTTGGGAACCAGGTTGGCTCCTCCACGACTCCATCCGCACCTGTAAGTCTCCGCGGCAAGCGAGGGAGACGGATCTCGTGGGAGTCCGCTTCGGAGTCTTCAGCGACGGAGTCAACCCTGCCAGAGTCTGTCCTCCCAGCACCAGTTACGGTCCCTGCTGAACTTCCCCTACCGGTGACCAGCCCGGTTTTGGTCTCTGCTCCGCGGCCAAGGAGAAAGAGGAGGAAGAAGGGAGCTTTCTGTCCCCCATCTCTGTCTCCTCCTGAGTCCGCGATGGCTCTTCCAGTCAACGCTGTTCCAGAGTCCGCTTCAGTCAACGCTGTTCCAGAGTCCGCTTCAGTCAACGCTGTTCCAGAGTCCGCTTCAGTCAACGCTGTTCCAGAGTCCGCTTCAGTCAACGCTGTTCCAGAGTCCGCTTCAGTCAACGCTGTTCCAGAGTCCGCTTCAGTCAACGCTGTTCCAGAGTCCGCTTCAGTCAACGCTGTTCCAGAGTCCGCTTCAGTCAACGCTGTTCCAGAGTCCGCTTCAGTCAACGCTGTTCCAGAGTCCGCTTCAGTCAACGCTGTTCCAGAGTCCGCTTCAGTCAACGCTGTTCCAGAGTCCGCTTCAGTCAACGCTGTTCCAGAGTCCGCTTCAGTCAACGCTGTTCCAGAGTCCGCTTCAGTCAACGCTGTTCCAGAGTCCGCTTCAGTCAACGCTGTTCCAGAGTCCGCTTCAGTCAACGCTGTTCCAGAGTCCGCTTCAGTCAACGCTGTTCCAGAGTCCGCTTCAGTCAACGCTGTTCCAGAGTCCGCTTCAGTCAACGCTGTTCCAGAGTCCGCTTCAGTCAACGCTGTTCCAGAGTCCGCTTCAGTCAACGCTGTTCCAGAGTCCGCTTCAGTCAACGCTGTTCCAGAGTCCGCTTCAGTCAACGCTGTTCCAGAGTCCGCTTCAGTCAACGCTGTTCCAGAGTCCGCTTCAGTCAACGCTGTTCCAGAGTCCGCTTCAGTCAACGCTGTTCCAGAGTCCGCTTCAGTCAACGCTGTTCCAGAGTCCGCTTCAGTCAACGCTGTTCCAGTGCCGGCAGCAGAGAGGGTTGCTCATGAGTCTGCAGTCGTGAGAGCTGAAGAGAGAGCCGTGGCCGATTCTGCTGCTAAAGCAGTGTTACAGTCGGTTTCAGCTAGTCAGGAGATGCCTGTCGTCATTGCTGCCAGGACCCTGTCTGATTATTTGTCTCGTCTCGTCAAAATCCTAGAAGTCCCTGTCAAGCCTGTCTTGTCCCCAGACCCCGTGCCTAGAGCTGCAGAGAACGCTGTTCCTGAGTCGGTTGCAGAGAACGCGAATCCTGAATCGGACATGAGAAGCGCATCTTCCGAGTCTGATGTGAGGAGCGCTGGTTCTGATTCGTCTGCAGAATTCTATGACCCCGTTCCAGCTCTGCAGCCTGCTGCTGCATTGCCTCTCTCCACTGCCCAGCCACCTACTACATCCCCTGTCTTGAGTCCTGCTTCATCTCCTACTGTTTCCCCCATCAAGATTCGTCCCGTATCGTCGCCCCCTGTTGTCCCTATCAAGTCGCCTTGTGTTTCCCCGGTCAGCCCTGTCTGCACTCAGCCCCGTACTGTTTCCCCCAAGACTGTTCCTCGTGTGTCCCCATCCAAGCCTGCCCGGATTCCTTGTCCACAGCCCTCATCCGGAAGACCCAAGACCACAGTCCCACCCACCCACCCTGAACATTCCCCCATGAACTCTCTTGTTCCCCCGCCCCCCCCCTCCCGTGTTTATTTTTATTGTTGCATCCCAACCCAGTTGTCGTGTTTTCGTGTATGCCTTTATTGTTATTTGTCATGTTTAGTTGGTTTGTGTCTTTGTCTCAGTCTGTCATGTCCCGTGTTTGATGTCCCCTTGAGGAGCGTCTGGAAGCCGCTCCTTAAGGTGGGGGTTCTGTCATGATTCTGCCATCTAGTCCTTGTCTGTCTTTAAGTCTTGTGGCAGGATCATGACAGACCCATATTTTATGTGCAAACACATGGCCTTGTTGGGCCATGTGCTTGTTGTCTCGTCATCTAGCCCCGCCCTCCTTGTTATCCTCGTTTAGTCATTATTGCTTTACCTGTGTCACCTGTATGTTATCCTCATTTAGTCATTATTGCTTTACCTGTGTCACCTGTTTTGTTAGCATTAGTCTCCCTATTTAATCCCCTTGTGTTTGCTGTCCTGTGTCGGTTCATTGTTAATCCTTGTCAAACCTTTGTCAGTCTGTGAGTATCTTGTGAAGAGCTGTTGCGCTATTGCCTGTATTAGTTGTTTGTTTTCTTGTAGTTATCTGTCACAGTCTAGTTAGTCTCCATTGTTCTGTCTGTTTTGCCCCCTCGTGGGCTTTGTTTTCCCTGTTATTTGTTTAATAAATCGTGTTGCCCTGACTACTGTCTGCGATTGGGTTCGTACTTCCTCACCATCATAACACATAGCCTACTTTCACCCAAACTGAAATAAAAACAAGTTTAAATGGGTAAATATTCTATAGCCTATATTTGAGTCGTAGACTCATTTTCTTTTCTGACATAGCCTACTCCAGTTCTTGTTAAAACACACATGCAAATTCTGTGCATTTTGGGCACTTTTTGTGTGAAATCATATTTATTTTGTCCATCAAAAGTGTGCTTTCACTTTAATTGAGTAGGAGCAGTGCAGCAAAAATAGACTCGGCGCCGAAGCGATCACGGCACTGCTGCTGATGCGCCGCTTCTGCTTGGCGCTCATGCGCTGCTCCTGCTGCCGGTGTGAATGCACTCATTAACAATGCACGCCGAAAAAAATACACGCTGCTTTGCTCAGCTAACGCGTGCAGTGTGAAACCGGGGTTACTCTCTGGTGCTGTGCACTTGCCGCGAGTCCACACGCTGTTCTGATTGGCTGTGGGTTTTGATTGATTTTTACGCATCTCGCAGTCGCGTCGCGTCTAGTGTGGACAGACAAATGATTTGTCGCTGGAATCTTATCGCATCGCGTCTGGTTAGGACACGGGGTTACACTCTGCAGCCAATCTGTGTGACTGTATGGCTGCTGCAAGAAAATAAACCATCAAATCCAAATGGAAATGTTTGTCTCTTATTCAGTGATATAATGTTATTTGCCACAACACTAACAAATAGACAATATTAAAAATATTTACGATTTATTTAATTATATACCATACTATTCTAAAACCTGATTTATGTATTTATTTAAATTTTTCTTTTTTTGTATTTATTTATCTTGGTTGATAAATATTGCAAGAGCACATGCATTTTATAAAAATAATAATAATGATGTACATGGGAAAATATTGAATAAATACTGCCATATTCCATAAAAATAAGAATAGTCCATTTTGATTTCATGGTGACTTTAAGAACTATTGAGCACACTGGTGTGTCCTACCTGTAGTTCAGAAGAAGTTTGGTAACGTAGCGTTTGTCAAACTCAATGTCACCTTTCTTATAAAGATCATTCTGTGTCATCAGCCTCTCCAGCAAAGAGACATCTAAAGGAAAGACACACAAATCCAGATTAAAATAGATAATGATAAAACACAACATTTTGCTTATCCCTCCATTTTGTTATTTACAACAGTCATGATTTAGCGATTGTTAAAGGTTAGATGGTAAACAATAACAATCCTATTTTTTTGGGAACATAATTTTAACATGAAATGAATGAGCTTATAGGTCGAGTGAGTGATGTCTGTATATATGTGCATCTCACCAAACCCATGATTAATGGCAAGAGGAGATCTCAGGACTGGTCCCAGTTGCTTGGGATCTCCAGCCAAAACAAGCTGCCCGGTCTCCGCATTCAGCAGTCCTAAACACACCCAATGAGACGATGTAATTATTCCAAAAACAGATCTCACTACTATAAGACTTTATTGGAGGCAAAAAGAGCAAACACGCATCTGAGCGAGAGTGGTTGCCCACCTGCCACAGGGATGATGGTCTCTGACTCCACAGCATGTCCTGCCTCATCCACAAAGATGTGAGAAAAATGATCCACAGGAAAACCCCCACTGGCCAGCCTACCAACACAGACACAGTGTTTACTGACTGCTGTAAATCATATCGGTCAGAGAAATGTGAGTTTATTGCATTTGTATAAGAAGATGCCCTTCACCTGCCAGCGGTGACTATAGTGCTGACAAGGATCTTGTAGGACATTAGATCCTCTTTACATGGGAAAATAAACATCTCTCCCTCCACATTGCAGTTGTTCTAAACACAAACACACAAACGCACACACACACACACACACACACACACACACACACACACACACACACACACACACACACACACACACACACACACACAATAAAAAATAAAAAAATATAAGCAAACTCGCATATAGTAACTCCATATAGCATTTGGTCACTTAATAATACATGAATTTCACTGCATTAATTAAAGTGTTGCAAAAAAATCTTGTCTTTATTAAAAAATATATTTAATATATATATATATATATATATATATATATATATATATATATATTTATATATATATATACATACACACACACACACACAGGTGAAACTCGAAAAATTTGAATATCGTGCCAAAGTTCCTTTATTTCAGGAATTCAACTTAAAAGGTGAAACTAATATATTATACAGACTCATTACATGCAAAGTGAGATATTTCAAGCCTTTATTTGTTATAATTCTGATGATGATGGCATACAGCTATGAAATCCATCCATCCATCCATCCATCCATCCATCCATCCATCCATCCATCCATAATCATCAAAATTATAACAAATAAAGGCTTGAAATATCTCACTTTGCATGTAATGAGTCTATGCAATATATTAGTTTCACCTTTTAGCTTCACCTTTTCAGTTGAATTACTGAAATAAATTAACTTTGGCACGATACTCAAATTATTTGTGTTTCACCTGTATGTATATATATATATATATATATATATATATATATATATATAGGCCTATATATATTTTTTTTTTCTGTATTCACTAACCTTTAGAATTTTTGGGATTTCTTTTGGATTGCGTGAACTAGCGTAGAGTCGGAATATTTTCCATGCATCAACATGTTGACTAATGATCAACTTTTCACACAGTTGATCAGCTGCACTGTTAGAAGGAGCGCAAGCTAGGATATAAGCATCGGGTATATTCTTCTCCACCTGAGAGATGTTGAAAAACAGAGAAACAAACAGAAAGAATGACTGAATACATTAGCTACTACACTAACATCTTTCATGCAAGCAAGTATAATACCATATAAAATGTTCATGCAGACCCGCTGGGGGTGTGTTTACTTTGGTGTGTATGATAACCGGTTTTACCTGTTTGATGGCCTCCACTATTGTCACGGTTTTACCAGTGCCAGGAGGTCCAAACACCAGGTACGGTGCCGGCTTGGACGTACCGGCCACAATGTTACATACAGCGCTGTACTGTTCAGGGTTCCTCTCAAGCTGTTGATCAAAGAGTCTATAGACACACACATTGTGCTGAAACACTCAATGTTTCCCTCTGAAGGTTTAACAGCATAATAATAATAGCATATTAATAGGTCTTCTGGGTCTTACTGACCTCAGTGCAGGTGGAGACACAGGTGTCACAGTCCCTGAGCCCACGGGGAACAGCACATTTCTGAGGTTGTGCTGGACCGCCATGTGTACAGCTCTGTGTTGTAGTCTCAATGGGAGACGATTCACCGTGAACTCTACACGGAATTTCATCTTATCTATGTATACATGTTCAATGAACCTTAACACACACACAACAAACACATGTTCAATGAATAGACATCTCTTCATGAATTTGACTGATTACACTGCCCTGCTTCTTGAAAAAAATATTCTGGTGATTTGCCAAAAAGACCTAGTATTACCTATTTTGATGATGCTGAGATTAAAAATATCAATAAAAACTTTCCATCATGTACAGTTTAAAAAAAAGACAAGAAATTAAGATGCATTAAGAAATGATAATAACATAAAAGCAGTGAAATTACAAGTTTCAACAAAAATAAGTATTCAAAGTGTATCATTTCACACACAATCTGTAAAAGAATGAAAAAAGATATGCCCAAATACTCATAGATGTAACAGATAACATCTGGGCTAGATTATGTAATAATGTAAAATAATATGTCATACATGTAAAAATCAGCTGAGAATTTAACAAATAGTTCTAACCTGGCTCGGGAAGATAAGAATCATATATTTGTGGCAGTTTTTCTGGTGTTTAAGTGATAATGCAAGACTTCTTCACCTTACAAATGGTTGTCGAAAGCAAAAATGCTTCGAAATGCATATCATATTTTGTCAGGAAGTGTGTGTGCTAGACCAAAACAGGGCATCATTTTTTAAATCAGCACCCCAAAATTAGTTTAAAAACAAAACAAAAAAACAACAACCAAGTATTGAATTTCATTCAGCAAATATGATGCAGGGTGGCGTCATGTATTGCATGTACAACATGTATTGCATGAAATCTCACTCATAGTTCTTCATACCTTCTGGAGAATCCCAGTTTGACTTGATCCAGTTCCACTTTGTGGACGTAGCCCTTGTATTTGGTCACAGTTGAGAAATTGACCTCCTCACTCTTGGTGAGAAGCAGGTGATCTCCCCTCAGGACTGATGGCCTGTTCTCTGATACACCAGGGAGCTTTAACACAAGAGATACACAAACAGACCTCAAAACCTTACAATCTCCAACACAGGAAGTGCTTTAAAAAAGACATTTCCACTCACGTTTAAGACCAGTAGTCTTTTGTCAGAGTCCCTGAATAAGGTGACTTGCTCTCTGTTGTATCTCTTGATGTCCACATGCATCTGACATTCCTCCAAGTGCAGCAGTAAATCAAAGCGTTCGGCATAATTGTGGAAGCTCAGCGGACTCTGCAGTAATGACCTTCACATTCCAAACACATGGAATATTAATAACTATATAATACATCATATATATATATAATACATCGTATATATATTCCACAAGTTTTCTCAAGGAATTTGTGGGCAAACATGACACAATGCCAAGGTCACAGGTTCAATTCCCAGGGAATTCATGAGCTGCTACATTTTCTTTAAGCGTGCATATACTGTATGTAAAAGCATATAGTGTATGTAAATCCATATATTCACCAACAAATGGGAAGCTGCACCCCTGATAACATTCCTAAAACTGATCTCAAACCAGTTCTACATGGCATAATTGGACATTTGAAGGACATTTTAGAAGGATCATGTGACATTCCTGCCATCACAGGAATAAAATACATTCCACATAAAAATAGAAAACTGTTATTTTGAATGGTAATAATATTTCACTTGAATGACACTTACTGAAGTTTCTGCAACTCTCCTCTGAGGATCCGGCCATCTTTCATGAGTTTGGCCAGCACTGGGACGTCAGGAGGAGGAGTGTATTTCCCCAGTGGCAGAACATTTTCAAGAAAGTTCTGAACATAACTACAGGATTGAAAAACACATGGAGATACACACATTAAAAGCATAAATAAAGCTAAAATATCTATTTACATTTCTATAACTTTAAGGTGCAGGACTAAATATTTCAATGTATTATAATTTTTATTCATTATTTATTTAATTTTCATTATTATTTTTTTAAAGAATAACTTTCATAATATTTGATATTTTATTTACAATTAAACAGTCATCATATAATACCACGTGTGATGTTTCTCTTACCCTTCAGGTGGAACACCCTCGTCCACTCTACAGTTTTCGGGTTCAGAGATGTTGAGTCTCAGGGGTTTGAATGGTTCAGTGGGACCCAGTAGTGCTGCAAGCTTAGTCCTGTACTCGGAATCAATGAAGCGCACAATGTGGAAGGGACGGGTGGTGGGCTGGGTGTTCTGCTTGAACTCAAATGCCAGAGTAGCTGAATAAACTCCAATATGACTGCATTTGAATCTCACAGTCACCTCATACTTCTCATCTATATGAAAAAAAAAAAAACAAAGAGTTAAGCTTCACTTCTGATAGATCACATTTAAGGAGTCAAACCAGAATGTACTGTATATATATCCAAATGTAACCTGTCGGCCACACTCACGTGGTTCCAGACGGAGTGGATTGCTGCGTGTGACTTTCCTGCTGTCTTCCAGAGTGAAACACTGCAGCCAGTGAAGAGCAGTGTAGTAAGTGAAATACACAGCCTCTTGACCCGTGTTCTCCACAAACAGCTTCAGCTCATAAACTTCTGCCCGTTCCACACACAACTGGATCTTTCCATCCTTCATATGCAGCTCTGAGGACACCCGCACCCCATGCTTATCAGCTATAAAATGGGACCTGTTAAAGACAAGAGCAGCACTACGGATTTGTGATGTTATTATATAAATAAGCACTTGCAAGATCCAATTGCAATTTTCACATTATGAGATAATAATAAAATAAATTATAATTATGATTTGCCTATGTGTTACATCCAGTCTGGGTAAAGGATCAAATGTATGAAGTGTACCAGCTCACCTGTCTGTACTGTTCAACCGCTGTAGGATGTCTTTCGCCAGTCTTCTCCTTCCTCTGACTCCACCCTCTGGCCCTGGACCGGAGGCCTCCTGGCCACTAGGAGGCGGCGGCGAGCTAGCATTACTCGGAGCGGGAGTAGCTTGGTTTTGCTGTCTTCGACAGCGTCTGAACCATTGATCATGCAGCCTCACCCGGACCTGGATGGACCTTTTTCATGAGTGCACTACATCTACGCTGCATCACATTTTTTGCTAAATCTCAAACCACATTAAACAATAAAAGCCATTCTAATGCAGAACTCTTATTTTACATAAATAATAGGATACCTTTTAAACTGAGCAAAGAAAAATTTATGTTTTTCAACTCTCCATATACATAAAACTTCCAGTCAGTGAGAAATATTAGCCTTTCCTTGTCTTCTATTTATTTCAAGTATTGGTACACTATATTGTCATATGAGAGTTGGCATAGCTTAATATAGGCTTTTCAGCTAATTCCTGTTAGAGAATTTTGGTAACACTTCACAATAATGTTCATTAGTTAACTACCTTGAACGAATGAACAACACTTCTACAGCATTTATTCATCTTAATTAATATTAATTTCAACATCTACTAATACATGATTCAAATCAAAGGTTGTATTTGTTAACATTAGTTAATGCACTGTGAACTAACATGAACAAACAACGAACAGCTGTATTTTATTAACTAACATTAACAAAGATTAATAAATACTGTAACAAATGTATTGCTCATTAGTTCATGTTAGTTAATACGTCAACTAATTAACCTTATTGTAAAGTATTACTGGAATTTTTAAATGAATCATAACTATAATTTATTTTCCTTGCAGGATTTACATTTATATGCTTCTGAAAACTAAATGTCCCCAACACGTGGGACAAAGTGTGTCTGAATCATGCCTGAACATAACAAAAAGGGAAACGAAATTAGACAGCTGTCTAAATATATAAACTCGTGACTTTTGAGTAATAAGGTGAAGTAATCAATAAATCCAGATTTGCTTTTACGTAGTAACAGAAGGGTTAGCTGAATTATACAAATGAAGAACCAATCATATTATAAAAAATGATGTAATGAATCATGTCACCTTTGCCATTCTCCTATTTTATGAAAAAGTACTCTTTTTGCTGGTGGAATTCTCTGTGATTAATACAAGGCATTCTCAGGAGTCTGTCTAATTATTGCTGTGCAGGATACACACTAGAGATCTTACTTCTATTCTCAAGTGATAGCGTTAGTGGAGCACTAGAGACCTTATTCCTGAGTGATAGTGTTCAAAAAAGACGAGACATTGTCAGACTCGAACAGGTACTGAAATATGATCAGGTGTTAGAGTATAGATGCATAGGTGTTCTGGGTTAATTGAAGTCAGATGATTAGGGGAATTTCTACCACAAAGTAACAAAGTTTTTAAAAAGTTAAAATAATTATGAAACACTAAACGAAAAATGGTACCAATCAATATCCAACCATTTTTTTTTGGTCAAGTTTTAGTGAATAAATACATTTCTAAAACAAAATTAAACATGTGACAGCTGACTTAGAGATTTATGAAAAATACTCTTGTCCTGAGAAAACATTTAAACTTTTTTGGTCAAAATCTACCTTCTAATTTGCTAGTGAGGTTATATTTTCTTAACTTGTTTAAGCCAAAAAGCTACAGCAAAAAATATGTTTTTGGAATTTTAATTCTAATTCTGAAAAACAAACATTATTGATCATTTATTTGAACTAGGTGTTTGAAACCAGCATTTAAAACCTCTGCTAGAGAAAAGAGGAAACTATATCTGTGTAATTGGACTTTTCATGAGTTCACCCTTACATTGGATATAGAAAAGTATGCGTATTTGGTGTGCTGTCTGAGGGGAGGGTTTCAAGCTCAGAATTTGGCCCGATCCCAGAGTATTCCTCCATCCCAGGTTGGGATAGGTAATTGTTTCAGATGACCCAGAATTCAGCCATAAAAATGTCCTGCTGATTAGATTATTTACATGGCTTGACACGTGATCTCCCCTGCTGAAAACTAAATTAATTCTTTGTTGATCCGGGCTGGTTTATGTTGGTCTAGCTGGTGTACCAGCACATTAATGCTGTTCTTAAGCTAAACTGGGCTGGTGTACCTGGTCCAGACACTCCCACTTCCCATACTGGTGGTGACCACCCTTACAAAAAATAAGTTAATTTTTATTAAGTATGCTTAAGTAAAGTTCATGTATATTTTTAAGTATAGGCTACTTTCTAAGTATATAACAATGTACAAGAAGTATATGGGACTAAATTGGCCCACTTTTAGAGTATAAAAGTAATTGCAGATATGCTCACTGAATATAAACCTAACAGATCACTCAGATCATTAGGATCACACCAGCTAGAAATACCAATACTTTGAATTACCATTGTGTATGAAATGTGCTATTTAAATAAACTTGCCTTGCCTACTTTAAGTGTAACAGTAATATTTGAGTACACAACTAGTTTGTACTGCAAATAGCCTATACTACAAGAGAACTTAGGTATACTGGTTTACTAGTCATAGCCTATACTTGTAGCACATTTTTTAGTTCATGCTGGCACACTTAGTACACTCTTTAAAGTCCATGTCGGATCTCTGTGTTTGCGTCATGATTCCTGTCTTGTGTGGACCTTTTGTTATTTCCTGTCTTGTGCCATGTTTTGTAGTTCTTTGTAGTTTTTCATGTTGATTAGTCTCCCCAGGTGTGTATTGTTAACTTGTTATGCTTGTTTGCCCCTGTGTATTTAAACCCCTGTGTCTCCTGTGTTCTTTGTCAGGTGTTGTCCAACATGGATGTATGTTTGGTGTGTCTCATTTTGTTCTCGGTTCCCTGGTCTCTGTTATGGTTTTGTTTGTTTAACTTTTCATTAAAATAATTTGCATTTGCATCGAGCTCTCCCTTCTTGAGTTCACTCTGCCTTACAGTTTGTTTTATGGGGAATTTCCATACACATAATGCATTTTTTTATGTAACTGTATATTACATATCCTAACCCTACGTCTGAACACAACCCTCACAGACAACTTTATGCATTTTTAGAAAAATAATAATAATAATAGGATTTATAAGCTGTAGGCTATTCTTATGGGGACTAATTCTTTCCATCGAAATGTTGTATTGCCAATGGTCAAATTTCCATCATTGTGACTAGTAGCTAGCTACATTTTGTTAGGACCTTTACAAGATTAAACCAACTGATACTGAAAACACATAACCTATAGTCTAAGCTACTTCAAACGGACATAAATCATCTGTCTGACTGGTAGCCAGTGGTAAATGATAAGGTTTCTTACATTGCTGTTAAAGAAAACGTGACCTCTGGAAAGACGCGCTTTGTTGCCGTTTCTCAATGCAAAGATGATTCTAGAGAAGTTTGGATCTTTGACACGACCGTCCCTGTTAAGACAAAGTGCAACTAATGATGCACTTGTTCATTAAACTGACAATTAATAAAAACGTCCACTGATGTGCATATTTCATTTTTTCTTTTACCTGTCTCGAAACTCTTCGTTGTAGATGTCTCGGAGTGTGTTTCTGTCAGTAATGGATCTCCTGTTTGTTTCCTCTAACATCTCTATGAAATCCAATCCGATTGCGCGCACAGCGGCTATAGAGAGATAGTTACTCCTGTTTCTTCTGTTCATTCTGTTTAAAGGATTAGTTCACTTTTAAAATGAAAATTCTGTCATCATATACTCACCCTTAAGTTGTTTCAAACCTGTATGAATTTCTTTCCTCTGCTGAACACAAAGGAAGATATTTAGAAGAATGTCAGTAACCAGACAGTTTTTGGTTCCCAATGACTGCCATAGTAGGAAAAAAATATACTATGGCAGTCATTGGGAACCAAAAACTGTCTGGTTACTGACATTCTTCTAAATATCTTCCTTTGTGTTCAGCAGAGGAAAGAAATTCATACAGGTTTGAAACAACTTAAGGGTGAGTATATGATGACAGAATTTTCATTTTAAAAGTGAACTAATCCTTTAATACCTAAAGCTCCCTGCTCACTTACTATCACAGACACAGAATGAACGGTTTACAACAACCACACTCTAATATGAACCAGGCACAGGGTTTTCTGCGGAAGAGTTATTTCCAGGCAAAACGAAACTTAAGCTTATAGGTTAAACCTGCAGGATACGCATCCATCACACATGTCATGTGAAAGGGAAAATATGATATGAAGTGTATAAGACGATAGTATACTCCCAAAACAAAAGTTGCAGAATTATTTTAAAACAGTTTTTTCTTTTTACAGTATACGGTTCAGAGGGACGCGCGCCACCTGTCGACCAGAGAACAGCACTTCAGATAGACGGAAGGTCAACACTGGGCTAGGCATATTCAGAAAGAAAGACTCTAGACCCAGTGAGGATTATTGCCTGGTGACAATGTCACATGACTGCCCTGCTGGAAAACAAAAACACTTAAACAAGACAGGCTGGTTTTAGAGACACCCGTCAGGTCAGGTTGGGACACTAGTCACACTACCAAAAACTGTCTTGGCCAAGGAAGTCTTCCCATATGCAAATGTAATATATTATGTACATGTATACAATATAGACATATATGACATCTATGCACATATGAAGTAAAAACAAATAGGCCTATGTACATATATGCATACCTATTAGCAAACCTATTAGAAATTTGAACAATTCCATTAATATATAAATGTATCCCATTCAAATATGTGTTTATGTATGTTTATTTAGACATATATGTCTCATATGAAGTATCCATATATGCTCATATAAAAACATAATTGTACATATGCACAGATTTATATGAAACCTATTAGAAATTTGATCAATTCCATATTGACATCCAGTATATATTTATCCCATAAATGTGTTTATGTATATTTTGGCATGTCTCCTATATAAAATAACCATATAAGCTCTTACAAGTAGAAAATGTACATAATGGACAGATATATGAAACCCATTAGAAATTAGAACAATTCCATATACTGACAAATTTATCCCGTGCAAATATATATTTATGTACATTTTGACATGTCTCATATTTATATATATATATATATATATATATATATATATATATATATATATATATATATATATATATATATATATGTATGTATGTGTGTGTGATATGTGAAATATAAAAGTGACACACATGCTTAGCACATTGTTTACATACATGTGGCATTTATGTCACTGATACACAGGTGAAACTAAAAAAAAAATTATATCCTGCAAAAGTTAATTTATTTCAGTAATTCAACTTAAAAGGTGAAACTAATATATTATATAGTCTCATTACATGCAAAGTGAGATATTTCAAGCCTTTATTTGTTATACTTTTGATGATTATGGTTTACAGCTTATGAAAACCACAAATTCAAAATCTCAGAAAATTAAAATATTACATGAAATCAATTAAGGATTTAAAATACAGAAATGTCGGCTCTTTGAAAAGTATAATTATGCATATGTACTCAGTACTTGGTTTGGGCCCCTTTTGCTTATTAAAATAAAACGGCTGCGTTGACTCTGGACTTATAAAAGCACAGTGGACCAAAGTCCTCTTTTCTGATGAGAGCAAATTTTGCATCTCATTTGGAAACCAAGGTCCCAGAGTCTGGATGAAGAGAGGAGAGGCACACAATCCAAGATGCTTGAAGTCCAGTGTGAAGTTTCCACAGTCTGTGTTGGTGTGGGGGGCCATGTCATCTGCTGGTGTTGGTCCACTGTGCTTTATTAAGTCCAGAGTCTACCAGGACATTTTAGAGAACTTCATGTAGATGCTGACTTCATTTTCCAGCAGGACTTGGCACCTGCCCACACTGCCAAAAGAACCAAAACCTAGTTCAATGACCATGGGATTACTGTGCTTGATTGGCCAGCAAACTCGCCTGACCCGAACCCCATAGAGAATCTGATGAGAGACATGAGACCGAACAATGCAGAAGAGCTGAAGGCCTCTATTGAAACATCCTGGTCTTCCATAACACCTCCACAGTGCCACAGGCTGATAGCATCCATGCCACGCCACATTGAGGCAGTAATTCATGCAAAAGGGGCCCAAACCAAGTACATATGCATGATTATACTTTTCAGAGGGCCGACATTTCTGTATTTTAAATCCTTTTTTTAATTGATTTAATGTAATATTCTAATTTTCTGAGATTTTGAATTTGAGATTTTTATAAGCTGTAAGCCATAATCATCAAAATTATAACAAATAAAGGCTTGAAATATCTCACTTTGCATGTAATGAGTTTATATAATATATTAGTTTCACCTTTTAAGTTGAACTTTTGCACGATATTCAAATTTTTCGAGTTTCACCTGTATGCGTAAGGAGGGAGAGCATATGTGGCAAATTAACCGACTTTGAATGCTTTTGAACAACATGAATTTGTTACATATCTTCTAATGCAAGTTATGGACATGTACCTACAGTGGGGCTACAATTCAGCCCTGGACAAATCCAGCCCATCCTGCCCATGAGTTTAACTGTGAATGTTTTGCTGGGGTTAGGGCCTTAAATTGGAATAAATAAACAATAAATAAACAAATTAAATGGGGAAGAAACAAATAATGATAGATGTTATTGCATTTACTGCAAATGCAGGTAACTATAATTTTGAGCCGTAAAGTCAATTTACTGCTATTAAATTATTTTTAAATGCTCTTGACTTCTATTGTATGGACAAAAAAATTCTCAAATGATCTTCTTTTATGCACCACAGAAGTCATACAGGTTTGGAATGACATTAGGGTGAGTAAATTATGACATTTTGGGATGAACTAACCCTTTAACACTTACATTTGTAATGAGTTAACACCTTATTAATGTAAGACACTGATATTTATCTTTCATCAGACTTTCATTTAATGCATTTTCTTTCAATTAAAATTCATTAGAACTATTAAACATCTCATTAAACATATTTAAAGAGAAGAAAGCTTCATGCTTAATTCATTGGAGGCTTTAAACCTGTTTATTATGCTAAAATTATGCTTTGTAATTACCCTAATGAAATTAACAATAGTTCTTGCTTACAATCCAGAGTTTAACTGTAGTAGGCATATCATGGTATAAAACCATGCTCCTCATTACAGGTATATGGTTTCCAAAATAAATAATAATAAACTGTAGAATATGTAAATATAAAAAAAGTGTAAACAAGAAACAACAGAAAAAAAACACGAGATCCTCCATTGTATTTACTTCAGTCAAAAGTCTTTGAAATGAAGTACACGATTTTTTAATGATGTGATTGACTTCATTTGCAAATTTCCAAACAAACCAATGGGAACAAAATCAAAACCATTATCACCATGAATTATTAAACATTATTAAATGAATGCTGCTATGTGTTGTCTGGAAGTTTTATGAAATAAGGCACGTCATTGTTAGTAATCAGTGATCAATCATGTGATTCATGTGCTCATATTTATTCAGCTTAATGTATCTAAACATATAGACAAAATTGCATGCAACGCCCTGAGATTAAAGGACAAGTTTGCAGATTTTCAACCAGCTTTGTATTGTATATCGATATGTAAATGAACAATGTTTACTTTTTTAAAGTTACCTGCAGTGCACCCAGATCTCCCCGTTTATTTGTCAGCAAACATTTGACAGCTCTAGGGCTTTTGTTAAAACTACAGTGCACTATGGGTGTTGAAGTTTCCCTTTCTTTCTAGCCAAAAGGCTACTGCTACAGATCCTTTTATTGAGTTTTTTTCTAATCATAATTTATACATTTAAAAAAGTTCCTTTCTAGTTTATATTGCATAGACAGACAAGTTTTATTAAAAGCATATCGTGAGGAAAATGAATTACCAATTTAATGCAATGTTTATAAATCATAGTACTGTTTTAGCTTTAAAATTAAGCTTGTTAAGACTTTTCCAGTGTAATTCCAGAAAGGGGTGTGCCTATGCTAATGCTGACCTGAGTGGGAGGGGCTTTAATAATGACACTTCATTTTAATGTTCATGTCTCCATGCAGGATTCTCATATTGCTGGACCACACTCTCTTCTGTTTCCACTAGGGGGAGAAAGAATATGATAGTGAGCACTTGGTTTACATGATTTACTGTACATTCAATCCCAACAAAGAACAGAAAATGTCCTTAAAAAAGAGGCTATAAACAAAAGGTTCAAATGCACTACTGTTTAAAAGTTTGATCCTTGACATGATTCTTCATTCAAATATGCTGAGTTGCTGCTGAAGAAATGTATTATTATTATTTCCAGTCCTTCTGCTGGATATTTTTGTGGAAACAGTGATACATCTTTTTTCCATTACTTTTTTCCATGACAAAAGAACAGCATTTATTTGAAATAGAAATATTTTGTAATATTATAACTGCCTTTACTGTCTCTTTTGATCGATTTCACGTGTATTATTTAAAGTATTAAATTTGATAGTTTTAGAATCAAGTATTTATTAAATAAATCTTACTGACCCCAAACATGAACAGTAGTGTATTTGTATAACCAGTCAATAAATGGTGAGTTGTGAATAATGCGGTCACATTAGGCCTCAGGTACACAAAATTACTTCAGACACATTGCAAACATTGTAAACAGGATGTGATGTCACAATCGTGGGCCATTTAAATAAATAATAAATTATAGATACAATACATTTGAAATATTCAAATATATCTCGAGTTCACGACACCTGAACTTAAAGGATTACTTCACTTTCATTTTATAGTTCAAATTTTTTTTGCTGATAATCTACTCACCCCGATGTCATCCAAGATGCCCATGTCTTTCTTTCTTCAGTCGAAAAGAAATTTAGGTTTTTGAGGAAAACATTCCAGGCTTTTTCTACACAGAACGTGCACGTGACCTTTCCAACGTGATTATGTAATGTGTGGCGTGTCGCAGACCAGCACAAGACGAACAATTGTGGTTAAAAAGTATATAAATGTAAAAAGTAAAAATAAAAGAAAAGAAAATGGCCGATCGTTTCGCTAGATAAGACCCTTATTTCTCGACTGGGATCGTGTAGAGACTTTGAAGCTACATTGAGACCTTTTGAACCTTCTTTTGAACATTGGGATAGATGGTTGCCATTGAAGTCCATTCTGAGTAGAAAAAGCCTGGAATGTTTTCCTCAAAACCCTTAATTTCTTCTCGACTGAAGCAAGAAAGACATGGATATCTTGGATGACATCGGGGTAAGTAAATTATCAGCAAAAAATGTTTTGAAAGTGAACTAATCCTTTAAGCGAAAGACTGCCTTGATGGAAGCAAAAGAAGTGCAAAGTCTAGTGTGACCGCACTTTACTTAAGGCCATCTCTTACCTGGGATCTCCTGGTGGATGTTTAGAGCGAACAGACGCTTAACAACCTCCTCCGTTCCCTCCAAGCTGGACATATCATATCCAGTATAACCTTTCTGCTCAGTGCAGTAACTAATAAACCTACAAACACAAATGTGAAAAAAGAAAAGAAAAATGAACTCGCAAGTCCAGAATTCAAATAAAATTTAATTTCATGTTAGTCAGAAGTTTGCATACCTGCCCCAGGATGTGTCTGTTTCTAGAATGATGGGGTTTCCCACCATGATCAGCAGGGCTTTTGCTCTCGTCACCGCCACATTGAATCTCTGGAAGAGAGAGTTGTGAGCCAACTTTGTTTTCTAGGCTTCGCTGTGTTGTATGGTCTACTGTGTGTGTGAGATACTACCTTCTCATTCTTGAGAAACCCAATATTGAATGTTTCGTCCAAAGTGAAGTGTTCCTTGCTGCTGCGAACAGTTGACACCATGATGACTTTCCTCTCTTGGCCTTGAAATTCCTCCACAGAACCAACCTACACAACACGTACAGCAGTCATTTTTTTGCTCACGTGTCCTGACAAGGATGAGAACCGATAACAGAGTGTAGGAGTGCTCAGACTCGCACTGACCTTCAACTCTTCAATGCCTATGTAGGATCTAAGTTCCTTGTCGATCTTGATGCCTTTCCTGATTTTTTCTACCTGTACAATTAAAACAATGTTGAAAAATGGTATACAATTAAAAAAAATGTATGTGATCTGCATTAATCAAAGTTGTTTGAATTCAAAACTTGTTTGAATAATAGGTAGCAATCTTTGTGAAAAGAAAACTGTAGAAGAGGTGTGTAGATATTTCTGATTGTCCAAAAGAAGACTAGTTTTCAAAAAGCACCAGTTTCTTGAGCACCAAATCAGCATATTAGAATGATTTCTGAAGGATCATGTGACACTGAAGACATTCAAATAATATTAAAAAATATTTTTTTCTTTTTTATATATATATATAATAAATGCAAAATGCAGCCTTGGTGAGCAGAAGAGACTTCTTTCAAACACGTTTAAAAAAAACTTGTAATGTAACTTGTAAACCTGTTCAGTAATGAAGCTGAAAATTTAGCTTTGCTAAAGCTATATTAGCTTAAAATATATTAAAATAGAAAAGTTATTTTAAATTGTACTGTAATAATATCTCACAATATTACAGATTTTACTGTCGCATAAGAGACTTCTATCAAAGTCATTTAAAAAAAAGAAACGTACTGACCGCAAACTTTTGAACGGTAGTGTATCTCAGCAAACAAAATTTCACGTGGGTTTACTTGCTAGCTGCATTTTGTTGTGTGTACGCATCAGGTTTGCTGTGGCTGAGCTGTTAAAAATTTATTTTCACCTGTTTCCTGTAGGGGGCGATAATGCCAATCTCTTTGGGGGAGATTTTTGCAATGCCCTTCTTGGCCTGTGTCAGGAGCAGCTTCTTCAAGTAGTCTACGATGATGTTGATTTCAGAGATGTTGAAAAAGGAGGGACTGTTTGACTCTCTGTCATCCTTTCCAATCACTCCATGGAAAATCACTGGAAATCCCTAAAAAAGCAGCACAGACCAGAGCAGAATGTGTCATCTCTAGAAGGTACAAAAATCGGAGAAAGGGAAATCCAACTGAATCCAACTGAAATCATAATTGAAACCCAACAACAAGATTAAAAAGGGACCTTGGTTTTGAACTTTAGACATTTACAGAGTAACATCAGCATTACTAAAATGTGGAGACTGGCTTTTCTGGAATGAAAACATCCTTAAGCGGCAAATGTAGCCATGAAATACAACCAAGTTCAAGAAGACCGTTATCTCAGTTTGTGGCCTTCACATTCCTTACACGAATCACTGTTGTGTGGCCGCATAATCTATGTGGACTATATGTAAAAAATTCTTAGAAAGACTACTATAAAGTACTTGCTGTTGGTAATGTGAATCAAATTATTCAGCAGAAGACATAAATTCTTACAGGTTTGGGACAAAATGATGAGTAATAGGAATTTTTCATTTTTGGGTGAACTATCCCTTTAATGACGCCGCAACCATATGATCAGTGAAGTTAAAAATTAGTTTGCTTCTTCATTGGTGGATGTTGTGATGGATTTTTTAATTAATCCTAACTAACATTTATTTTTCTTGCAGGAACAACATTCATATGCTTTTGAATCTTAGATGTTTCCAAACCCTTTTGTCGAAAACTCGTAACTGAGTGTGTGAGTGAATAAATAACAAATAGGGGAAATGAAACTAGTCAGATGTCTAGATTTGAAAACTTGTGATTAACAATGAAGTAATCGAGAAAACAGTTTGCTTCTACCTAGTAACAGAAGGGTTTGACTAAGAACCAATCAAATTGTAGGGAAAGTATGTACCGTAATGTCTCATGTAAATTTCGCCATGCTCCTATTCTGTAAAAAAATTTGTATTGCTTTTGCGGCCGTAATTAAAGCAAGTTTGAAGGAATTGTCTGAAGTCTGTCTAGTTAATGCTGCGCAGCAAGTAAGGGTTAGGGGACTCGGCCGGCGTAGATGAGGAGACGCGCTAGAGTATAAATATTATTGCATGGGGACGTTGATTGTAGACGAGACCTAGACAAACTAACGTCGACTGTAGACGTTCTGGGACGTCGATTGTAGACGTGACAATCTTAGACTTAATCTACCACAATGTCCTAACATAGCATCTATGCCCCACTCACATGCCACAAAATTATGTGATGTCAAGGAAAACTATCATTTAATTTAATTAGATATTACATATAATTTGTTAGTAAAACATAGTGTTGCACATTTTATTGGTGCAGAGAAGAGTTTATATATTTAGCAAAATGTGAAACAGCTTTTTATTACTTAAACAGACGCATCACAATGACTAAATTGTGTTGTTTGTTACATATGGACTATTGAACAGACATTTAGCAAAGTAAGTAAAGCTATGTTGTAAGTGTCTCCCATTGGGTAATCAAAAGTTCTACACTCACTTACTACACACGGTCTTCATGACCACTTAAACACTTGGGCCAAATACACAAAATTCATCATGTAATAGACATGGTATTGGCACATTTTCATCATTTTCATTATTTATTATCACAACTTTTTATCTTTTGTCAAATCAACTTAGATAATTAATGTGGTTCACATAAAATAATATTTTGAGTTTCTATTTATTAAACCAATCTCCTTTATTGAATTAACTCAACATTTTTTTTATTTCAATAAACTCAAAAAATGTAAGGAACCAATAAAGGAACTAATAAAGTTAAACCAACACATTTTTTTTTTTTTACAGTGAAATCAGCCACATAAAACCATGGCAGCCAATCAAATTTCTAGCTACAAATAATAATAATAACTTTTTGCTAATAATGTTAAATCTGATTACAAAAAAACTGATATATGTCTTTGTTCTAAAGATGTCAAAACCACAACACATCTATTTGTGTCTATCTATTTCTGCAGCTGTAGCTTTTAACCAGGTTATACCGACCCAGCTTGTTGCACAACCGTATGACATAATGGATAGTTGACTTGAGCTTCCTTATCTGACTTAGACACTGGTATAGGAGGATGCAAGTTTCCTGTATATATGCTCTTGCCCTTGTTCTATTGTTCACTTCTTCTTGCTCTCTGCTTCAAGGGCGCATCAGTTCTCTATCTCTTTTTGAAAGATTATTATACTAAGATCTCGATCCTAGATCTCAGACTTACTTAAATTTACTTAATTTATTTTGAAGTAAGATTTCTTTCATTTCAATATTGTACTCTATTAAAAGTTTGACTCGTATTTATTCTTCATTTGTCATTACTTTATTCTCTCTATATTAAAAATATATTAAAAAAATATATTGCATCATAACCTAATCAAAATACATTGTCTTGACATTGTTGAAATGCTTTTTATCCGGCTTGCGTGTCTGGGATGTCTTACTTTTTTGGGCAGGTGCTCCCAGCTGCAGTACTGGTTAGAGCTGATCTCATTTGCACAGGGTAGCAACTCTCCATCATAGAACAACTCATTAGGAACCTTCAGAATGGATGGATGAGACCTGAAGAGAGAGAGAGAAAGAGAGAAAAATGGTACAGTAAATAGAGAGTTAAAATATATATATTATTACAGTGGCCCTAAAACGTAATTCGGACACTGAAGTCTCATTTTAACTGTACATACAATATATATATATATATATATATATAAAGATACTGTCAATTCTGTGGTAGACATTTTTACCAAAAAAATCCTAGATCTGATTAAGTATCCATGATCAGGTGTTCCAGACAATTATTTTGGATTGAGCCTATCCCAACCTATTTTACTCAGATTGGCCCTTTCCCAAAGTTTTCATATGGCATCCTGTCCTCCGAAGACTTGACTAAATAAAGGTTTCTAGTGCCTTTTTCCATTCTACATAGCAAAAACCCAGACACACAGCAGCTTTCTCTGTTTCCCATGTTCATTCATGGTTGGGAGTGAAATTTACGTTCAAGGTCTTTTGTTTTCTTAGTAATGGGTTGTGCCTCTATCTTTGCTGAGCATAGCTCTCTGTATCTTTGCTGAGCACAGCTCTCTGTTACTAAGCAGATAAGGTCTTCTACAACTGGCCACAAGTCAAAACTACTAAATCAAAAAGACAAATGGCTCTAGGTGGAATGTGTGCCTCATTCATAACCATCTGTACTCTCTCCACAAAGAGGTCTAGGAATGTTTGATCTGCAGTATACATCTTGTTAACTTTCTCTACATATATCAGAATTTTCACCTAGACAAGTTCAAAGTAGTTAGTTCAGCCTTGAGGCCTGTGTGCTTGTTCCATTCGGTTGTACTCCAAGCACGTTCCATTAGTTAATATTAGTTAATGCAATAAGTAACATTAACTTACAAAGATCAATACAGTTTGTGGTTAATCTTTGTTAATACAAAAATGTTACTGTTCATAGTTAGTTCATGTTAGCTCAGGTCCATTACATAATATTCACAGATACAACTTTTGATGTTAATAATGTATTAGTAAATTTTGTAGTTAACATTAACTAAGATTAATAAATGCTTTAGAAGTCACACTGTTAGTTCATGTAAACTAATGTAGTTCGCTAATGTTAACAATTGAAACCTTATTGTAAAATGTTACCGTTTTATTTAACACATATTGTGTGAACATGTTTCCTCTCATGGACCATAATTATTTAGTGCTTCCTTGAGACCAGCTAGTCAACTAGTCGGTCAGACAACTAGTCTATTCGTAGTTTTTAAGATGAGGTCTCTGGATTATTCAGACTTTACCTGTAGTTCCGCAGCAGTTTGGTGACATAACGGTTGTCGTATCCTGTAGTGCCTTTCTGATAAAGTTCATTCTGTGTCATCAGCCTCTCCAGCAAAGAAAGACCTACAAAACACATTTACAATGCAAGTTACAATAAGAACAGAGTGTTGTGAAGGAGATTTTTAATTTTAAACATACCTAACATTTATTTTTATTGCAGGATTAACATTTATATGCTTATGCATTTTTATGTTTACACTTTGGACAAAGTTAGTGTATCTGAATATATCAAGGAATCCAAATTTGCTTTTACTGAGTAACAGAGAATTATACATACAGTCATGTGAAAAAGATAGGACACTTAAGAATTTTATGGTTTTAAAATTAAGTAAATACAACCTTAGATGAACAAAAACAAATTACATATTACACTGTGTCATTTTTTTTTTAACAAAAATAAAGCCATGGGTGACAAACTATGATTCAATTGCTTGTAGAGCCACTTTTAGCGGGAATAAGTTGAAGGAACCGGAAGCTCGCATTCCGAGGGTACGGAATCTGCATATGCTGCCTGAAGGCGCAGCCGACCCCCTGCGGAGTAAGGAATGGGCCATCTGGTGGTGGTGGGGTGGAAGGAGGAAGAGGACATCCTGGTGTCTTCAGGATGGGGGGTACCAGACGTAGTGGCGTTGGCGGGGGATGGAGTAAGGTCCTGACTTGGTGGTGGTTGGGGAGGATGAAGGTGGTTGAAGCGACAGCATCTGCGAACTCAGACAAGTGTAAGTACCACCCTTTTATGCTGGCTATTAGGATATGATTGGATAGATGAGAAGGTAATAACTGACGTGAATGATTGAGTCTTCCTGGCAGAATTTGCGCTAGGCTTCATTTCATTGAGGTTTGCAGGCATTTGTTAATGCACAGCTCTCGTAAGTTCCTGTTGCAACAATTCAGTTGGGTTGAGGTCTGATCTTAGACTGGACCAGTGGAACGCCTTGATTCTTTTCTTTTTCAGCCATTCTGTCGTAGATTTGTATCTTTGGTATACAGAGGAGTTCATGGTCGACTTAATGACGGCAATGTGCCCAGGTCCTGTGGCTGTAAAACAAGCCAAAAATCATCAACCCTCCATCAGCGTGATGGACAGTTGGTATGAGGTGTTTGTGCTGATATGCTGTACTTAGTTTTTGCCTAACTTGGCGCTGTGCGTTATGACCAAACATCTCAACTTTGGTCATCTCCACTTTGGTCTAGTTCTTGAGTCTTTTGCGATTTCTCTGAGCATTGTACAGTCTTGAAGGGAATTTGCTGGGATGTCCACCCCTGGGAAGATTGGCAACAGTCTTGAATGTTTTCCACTTGTGAATAATCTTCCTTACTGTAGAATAATGGACTTCAAATTGTTTGGAAATGGCCTTCTAATCCTTTTCAGATTGATGGCAGCAACAATTGCTTCTCTAAGATCATTGCTGATATCTTTCCTCCTTGGCATTGTGTGAACACACCTGAATGCTCCAGACCAGGGAACAGACAAATCTTCTTCTATAGAGCTGATCACACTTGCTGACGATCAATTAAACAAAGACATTTGATTTGCAGCGCCTGGCTGCTACTTACCCTTAATTCCTATGGAAGCAGTAAGGGTGTACTTAGTTTGTCACCCATGGCTTTTACATCACATTTTGGCTTTATTTTTGTTAAATAAATAATGGCATACTGTAATATGTCATGTGTTGTTGTTCATCTGAGGTTGTATTTACCTACCAAGGACCAGATGATTTTTTTATCATGTCCTCCTGCTACATAAAACCATATAATTCAATAGGGTGTCTTTTCTTTTTCACGCGACTGTGTGAAGAACCAATCATATTGGAGAAAAAGTATGTAATGATCAACTTAAGTCAGGTTTGTAGGGAGTATACTACCACAGAGTATACTGTATGTACATTCATTTGTATCTCACCCAGTCCATATTTAATGGCAAAAGGAGATCTCAGGATTGGTCCCAGCTGCTTGGGATCTCCAGCCAAAACAAGCTGCCCGGTCTCTGCATTCAGCAGTCCTAAACACACCCACACAATGATTAGAATAGAGAAATGCTACCACAGACTGATCTCTATTGAAAGATCTGATGGTTTTCAGTGTTATTCTGTAAAGTGTTCCACCTCCCACACTGATGATGGTCTCTGACTCCACAGCATGTCCTGCCTCATCCACGAAGATGTAAGAAAAATGATTCACAGGAAAACCCCCGCTGACCAGCCTACCAACACAGACACACATAAACACTCTTTACCTATTGGCTGCTGTGTGCATGTGAGAGAGTACATGTCATTTGTATAAGAAGATGCCCTTCACCTGCCTGCGGTGACTAGAGTGCTGACCAGGATCTTGTAGGACATTAGATCCTCTTTACATGGGAAAATAATCATTCCTCTTTCCACATTACTGTTGTTCTAAACACACAAAACAACAATCAACAACAAAAACAACAACAACTCCCTCTCTCTGTATTTCCATGACTTACTACTGAAATCATCATAATATAAGATTATTAAATATAGCACATTATTTGATAGATTTAAATTGGTTGAATATCTTACTTAACTACTTAAATTACATTTTAATGGCTTAAAATAAAAATGATTCTGCATACATTTAGCTATTATTCAAATAAAAATATGCCTTCACTGTATATTTTTTAATAATGCTGTATGCATGTCTTTTCCCCCCTTTATAATGATTAGATCTTTCTGACATAATATTTAAAAGTGTGACATCAACGTTTTTTTTTTAACAAGTGGTTCAAACAGAAGTAATGATTCTTCAAAATGTTACACATTGAGCCCCATTAGTTCTGGGGGGAAACATCAAAGTGGATTTTTTTTTTTTATAACAAAAATCAAAGGATAGAAAAAATATTGCGAATAACATGGTGTGGTGCAAATATAATTCCAAGTTAAGGCTGCTATTGCCATATTTGCATTATCATTTGCTTTTAATTTGTTTCAATTATAACTTGACTTTTATATTTGAACTGAGTTATTTGAGTTTATATTTGAACTAGTTTAACTGAGTTAAACTAGAAACTGAGTGATAAAATAATAACATGTATTTATATTAAGCTTAATTATTTATATTTGTCACAATCTCAGCTTGTGTTCCCCTGTCTTGTGTGAGGAAATTTAGTTATTTCCTGTCTTGTGCCATGTTGTGTTTTTTCATGTTGATTAGTCTTTCCCAGGTGTATCTTGTTTCCTCATTACCTTATTAAGCTTGTTTGCCCCTGTGTATTTATAGCCCTCGTGTTTCACTTGTTACTTTGTCATTTGTTGTACATGTAATGATTGCCTCTGTGATTGTCGTGGTTTTGTTCCTTGAATTCTGTGTTATACATTTAATGTGTTATTTTATTAACAACGCTGCGTTTAGATTTGTGCCTCAGCCTGCTTTCTCCAGATCATTACAATATTTAATCGATGTGGAACTTTTTGGTTTGAGGTTTTTATTTTAAACATGAAATGTAAAAATGTACTACTGTTATTCTATATTTTCCATCATAACTTCCCATTTTTATTGTGTTAATTTAATTAAACCTTTAATTTATAAATCAAGTCACACAAGCACTAACCTGTAAGATATCAGGGATTTCATTTGGATTGCGTGAACTAGCGTAGAGTCGGTATATTTTACGTGCATCAACATGTTGACTAATGATCAACTTTTCACACAGTTGATCAGCTGCACTGTTAGAAGGAGCGCAAGCTAGGATATAGGCACCGGGTATATTCTTCTCCACCTGAGAGATAAAAGACGGAGAGAGAGAAAGAAGCAATCACAATAAAATATTGCATACAGACACAATGAGATGTGATAATTTGCATGTAGGTGTGTCTGTCATCTGTGCGTTTAGTTGAACATGATAACCAGTTTTACCTGTTTGATGGCCTCTACTATCGTGACGGTTTTACCAGTGCCAGGAGGTCCAAACACCAGGTACGGTGCCGGCTTGGACGTACCGGCCACGATGTTACATACTGCAGTTTTCTGTTCAGGGTTCTTCTCAAGCTGTTGATCAAAGAGTCTATAGACACACACACACACACACATCCAGCTGGAATACTCCATAATGTTTCACTAAAATATGATTTAGTAGCATAGATTCAGTCCAGATGGGTCTTACTGACCTCAGTGCAGGTGGAGACACAGGGGTCACAGTCCTTGAGCCCACGGGGAACAGCACATTTCTGAGGTTGTGCTGGACCGCCATGTGTACAGCTCTGTGTTGCAGCTTTAATGGGAGACGATTCACTGTGAACTCCACATGGAACTTCATATAATCTATGAAATCGTCAAGCAGCCTGTAAACAAATATGCAAAATGAGACTAATATGAGACATACTTCTAATATGCTGCTCAGTAAACATGTCTTATTATTATCAATGTTGAACACAGTTGCGTGGCTTAATGTTTTTTATTATTTTTTTTTTGGAAACTGATACACTTTTTTTCAGGATTCTTTTATGAATAAAAAGTTCAAAAGAACAGCATTTATCTGAAATAGAAATATTTTGTAACATTAGAAATGGCTCTACTGTGATCAATTTTATGCAATCTTTCTGAACAAAAGTATTATTTTATTTTTTTATAAGTATTATAGTATTCAATATTTTGTTTTGTTACCCTAAATGTATATAGGTTGGTCAGTTTTGAATGCTCTGTTTTATATAAGTTATAAGACATGGGCAGAATATGATGATACATCTAATTTAAGGTTAATTTGGGAAAAACAAAGCCATGAGTCTTGTCATTTTTAAATGTGACCCTTTAAAATACTCTTTTTGCTTAAAGCCTTATATAAACTCCTCATACATCATACCTTCTGGAGAATCCCAGTTTGACTTGATCCAGTTCCACTTTGTGGACGTAGCCCTTGTATTTGGTCACAGTTGAGAAATTGACCTCCTCACTCTTGGTGAGAAGCAGGTGATCTCCCCTCAGGACTGATGGCCTGTTCTCTGATACACCAGGGAGCTTTAACACAAGAGATACAAAAACAGACCTCAAAACGGCATCACTTTCAAACAAATATAAATACAGTTCACCCCAATATGACAATGTATCATGTTGTTCCAAAACCATTTTCTGTTATTTATATTTTTTTCTTTGTAGTCCATTTATCTTCAGTGGAGTTGAAAATTATCAGCGAAAAACAACCGAGTAAATAATGTCAGAATTTTACATTTTGGATGTACTGTCCCTTAAAGAGTCATGTACATGTCATCTAGGCGTTTGAGTCTCTGTATGTGCCCAAAACTAGTCTCAGACGTCATTCCCATGCCTTTCTGATGGATAAAGCATACAAAATGGGAAACACTTCGGGAGTTTTGAAGTCATCATCTGATTGGTTGAATTCTAAACTATTTCCGGGAGACGTATGCGTCACATACTTTAACAGTCCGCCTGGAAACAAAGCCAATGTGATGCCAAACCTCCCCCATGGAAGAAGAAAGCCATTGTGTTCGCAACTGTGAAATTGAGTGTTTATAAGCATCAACTAAACGCTTTTAAAAGTATGTGAAGTTAAGTCTCCTTAGTTTTTCACCTTAGTCTTTTATGTAAGGTCATTGACATTGCATTGTCACGCCCCTAAACATGACGATGAACAAAACCAACTGTGATTGGTTGACAGCCTCTGAGTGGTCCTTGGCCAATGAAAGCTATGGAGTCCTTCTGCCGTCAGTCTGAAGGTCTAACAAACACAGTCGCATGCTTTATTAACAGACAGAAAGAAGCTGCCACTCACCTCTAAGACCAGCAGTCGTCTGTTCTCATGGTCCTTCACCATGGACACATCCTCTTTGTTATATCTCTTAATGTCCAGACGCATCTGATCCTCCTCCAGGTACAACAGTAAATCAAAGCGCTTATCGTAGTTCAGAAAATCCAGATCACTCTCAAGTAGTGACCTACAAACCACCAAAAGTACAGAGAAAACAGTCACAATGACTTTTACTATACATGCTCATGAAGGGAGCTAATTCTGTACCAGTTAGGGACTAGTAACAGGTCTCAGATCAACTGTAAAAAGCACAATTGGACCACTAACTTTAGTTCCTGGAGCTGTGTTCTGAGACTGGGACGGTTGACTTTTAGGACCTCAACTAAGTCAGAGATGTAAGAAGGAAGATGGTAAGGCTCCAGTGGCAGCACAAATTTCAAAAAGCTTTGGGTAGAACTGCAAAAGAGAGAGAAAAAAACATGCAAATGATTGATTTCTGTACAAATAAACACAGGGGAAAAGAGAAAAGTGTATATAATTCCTAAAAAGAGGGATTTTTCTCTCACCTCTCGGGTGGACTGCCCTCATCTATGTTGCACCTCATTGGCTCATAGGTCTCAAGCTTTTGATGTCTAAATGGTGCTGTAGGACCCAGTAGTGCTGTAAGCTCAGACCTGTACTCTGCCTCAATGAAGCGCACAATGTGGAAAGGACGGGTGGCGACCTGGATATTTTCCTTAAACTCAAATGCCAGAATGGCTGAATGAACTCCCATATCATCTGATTCGAATTTCAAGGTCACCTCATACCTTTCAACTTTAAAAAATGAGAGAGAGAGAGACATTTTTCATACATTTCTAATATATCAAATTAAACGCTGTGTCTAAAATCACATACTGTATAGTAGACACTACATATATGGACCATTGACAAAAAAAAATACATTCTATATAGTAAGAAAGTGTGTAGTATGAATGTTAATCTGGATGTACTACATCCACCATGCGTCTTGACTGTCATGTGAACTATGGCGTCAGTTTAGTTGCTTCACTGCCATTAACAAATCCTCTTCCGTGGCCTCACGGGATAGTAAAGTGCACATTAGATGCACACTTCAGAATCTCGCCGGACATCAAGGTACTTTCCGCCTACTGTTTTATGAATACTATGAATTCAGACATACTACTCAGCCCACAAACTGTTTTTTTTGCCTATATATAATATGGAAGTAGGCATATTTGGAAGCAGGAATAGCAAACTACAGTACCAAATGTAGCCCAACAACAACAAAAAACCAACACCAGTTTCTCTCGTATTGCTGTACAGTTTGGTTGCACTCACGTGGTTCCAGACGGTGTGGATTGATGCGTGTGACTTTCCTGCTGTCTTCCAGAGTGAAACACGGCAGCCAGTGAAGAAGAGTGTAGTAAGTGAAATACACGGCCTCTTGACCCGTGTTCTCCACAAACAGCTTCAGCTCATAAACTTCTGCCCGTTCCACACACAACTGGATCTTGCCATCCTCGATTTGATGATCTGAGGACACCCGCACCCCACGCTTATCTTCTATAAACACAGACCTGGGAAGGAAAAAGGGCAGCAACACTGTTTTGATATTTCGATGTATTTTCAGAGGTTGGTTTCTATCACTGTTCAAAAAGACCAGCGAAAAGACCTCTCTGTACTGTTCATTCGGCGTAGGATGTCTTTTGCCAGTTTTCTCCTGCCTCTGACTCCACTCTCTGGCCCTGGCACTGATGGTGGGTCAGGACCCTGCCGCTGCGCACTAGCGGGTGGCGTTGAGCAACCATTACTCACAAGGGGAGCTTGGTTTTGCTGTCTGCGATGGGGTCTGTCCCATTGATCATGTGGCCTCGTTCGGACCTAGAAATGCCACAATAGGGTTGTCAGTCTATGGCCATTCTCACACATTACATTGTAACAGGGCTCAACAGTTATGATATAACAATAACAGTATTTTATTTTAATTTCTTTGGCAGGTCGAGTGTTTCAGATTTTCGGTAATTAAAATTAAGAAATAAGATATAAATATTATATGAAATAGGCTCCTTGAACAACATTATAAAAGTTGCTTTGGTAACTAAAATAAATAAATAAGTTGAAGCTAAAGTTCTAAATTTAAACTAAAACTGAAATAAAAACAAATTAAAGTTAAATGGAAATGACAATACATCAAAAATAATAAAAATTAAAAAAGCTTATCAAAAATGACTAAAAAAGTAAAATTAAAATGGAAAACTCATTTAATATTATTAAATACTGATTGTATATGTAATTAATATATATAATTTTTATAAATATATTCTATATTTTTATTAGGGCTGTCTAATGATTAATTTTTGATTAAATGTGAAAACATTTTAATGCGTTAAAATATGTAATGCAATTAACGCAGCATCCGTTAATTTGTGTCATTCTTTGGCTAGATTTAGATTATATGATCACACTCTTATTAATGCAAATGCTTTTAAACCATTCAAACGCGACAAAACAAAAGAGACCGCGCTGTCTGTGAATGTCCTGTCGTGACTCGTGACACACACACGACGCACTGAAAGACGTGCGCCAGTATCGTGTACAGACAGCACGCCAGATATTTTTATAAAGCATGTTAAAGTTTACACTTTTTGAGGGTTTGCAAAAACTTTAAATGCAAATGAGCTGCTGCAGAGGTTTCAAGAGCTTCTGTGTGTTAGCAGCTGCGATTTCCTCACGCAGACACACTAAAATGACAGGAACTGTTCTGCCTTTAATGTTAAAATGGAGTCAGACAAAGATGGAGAGACTCAAGAAGAAGTGACAACATGTAGAATGCAACAGGACGTCTCTGAATGTTTAGTTGATGAATTTATGTTGCTGATGTGGAGTTAACTATCTTCAATTAGGATATTCATGGTAATCTATAAATCGCTTGTATAGGAACTGTTGTGAGATGCACACAGAGTGACTTTCTATTGCATGTGAAAAGATGGATGCTAAGTTTGAGCTGACTCACAAATGTGCTCGACTACAACAACTTTTCCTCTTCTCAACATGGACTGTGTTCCCGGGGGCGGGTTTATGTACATTTTAGGCTTGCTGATGTCACTAACCCCGGAGGAATGTTGTGTAGTCCCTACCAGGCGTTTGTTGTAGTCCTTTTCTTTAAAAGCAAATATCTTCCTTTGCTTTGAACTTTGAGCGTTGTAACTTTGCAGAGGTTGTTTATGCTCAAACAGCAACATTACACACTAACTAAAGTTAGAAAAGTGAAATCATACTTTACCACCCCTTTAAAGGGACAGCAGCCAATAAAGCTTTCTGTCAGTAAAGTTAATCAAAGAACAAAACAAAAATTACGAAAATGACTCACTGCTCTTGACTAAAGAACTTTTGAAGCTTTAATTAGGAATAGTCTATATCTAATCTATAATGTATGCCGTCCAGACTGTTTGATAACTTTATTCAATTTCTGTATATTGTTCTGTATATGACAGGTAGAGTAGGAAGGGCACAGGTAAATATGACATTTATTATGGGTTTATGTGGATTGTTTGAAGTTCACTTACATTTAAAGTTGTTTTTAATTGCGATGAATCGCATGGAAACATTTTTATTAATCAAGTTTTTTTAAATCGATTGACAGCACAAATTTGTATATATAGTATGCTAGCAATGTTTATTTTTCATTAAATATTAAAATGAACAAATGGAAAATTGTCAGCGGCAACCCAGCAAATGCACGTGACTGTAGCATCATCTGACTCAAAAATGTCTCACACTAACAGCCTATCCTTATTGTTGAGCCCTGTATAACCAGCTCATTTATGACAGAACTATCTGATCATATTTAATTGCAGGGTTATAAATTCCCCAAATTCGATAAGCCATTAATCACAGTTTCATGTTAGTCATGACTAGCCTGGTAATACCAAACTCTGCTACTTCGCTTTGCTTCATAGACAGAGTCTGGCATGGCATCATTGAAAAGTGTTTTCTTTATCGCGGGGGGCACTCGTCTGAAGTATAAAATCATTGGTTACCCGTAAGCCAATCACATAACGTTTGGTTATGACGTGTGTTACGCGCCAGCTCAGGAGCATCGAACTGCCACTGTAAACCGCTGTAAACACATTATAAATAATACGAAAATGAAACCATCGAGAGAAATACCAGAGTGAACATGGATGTCAACGACTTTTGTAGATTATGTGATGTAAATCTACGCATCCACGGCACAATCGGGGCCTCTAAACTATTATTTGACAGTAAAGAGAAACCGGAAAATATTTGCAGCCAACTGTCAAAGTTAGGATTAGTTCTGTCAAACACAGCTCTTTGTTCATTTCGAGTCTGTCGGAAATGCTGCAGCTTAATTGCAAGATTACATTCCTTGTCTCCATATCCGCGGTCGTTTTCGATTTCCCCAATCTCAAACTCGGCGCTTTGCGTCTACGTCACGGCTCTCAGCCCGCCCTCTGTTCGTTGATTGGCCGGCTGTTTTCAGGCCGGAGGAAAACTGAGAGACATGTCGATGTCTCAGACTAAGTACAGAAGCGAAACGAAATTGAGCGGAAGTTCGTCCAGTTAGTTTCATGAATAATTTTTCTACATTGAGATCAAAGAAGTTAACATAGTAGGTATTGTATTTTTTATTATTAAAAACAATAACTCATGCTAGTTGCTTTTCAGTGTGTGTAAATTTTACATTATGGGGAAAAGATGAGATGAGGAAAACAGCTTGAAAATGTAAAAATGCAGAACGTTTTCTGTGATGGGTAGGTTTAGGGGATAGAATATACAGTTTGCATAAAATGTCTATGTAAAGTCCCCATGCATAAAATATGAAAACACAACAGCTGAGTGCATGTTGTGTTTTTCTCTTTTACTGTGTCCCTCTCCAAAGATTCCTCAAAGACAATTGGCGTCACTATTTCTCATGAGGCATCGTTGACCTTGTCTGAAATGGCAGAGTGGAGATTGGTGTGGTTTTCTCACTTTATTATAAACCTTCAGCAGAGAGGTTTATGCCCAGGATGTGCTGTCTTTATTTAGTCTTTTGTTGTGTGTCTGCACTCCCACCTTTTTTCCATAAAAAATAATTAGCTTGAGTAATAAATTGCAGTGCTAGCACATCCTAGCTTATGACAGTTGTCTTGAATTGACGCAAGACACTAACATTATGCTGTTTTATAAAAAAAGTATGGCATAATAATCAACATAAAAATGGCACCTATTGTATTATAGTAAGTGACAAGTAACAATACAGAAACAATTATAGGTAGGCTAGCTAAAAATAGGTTTTAAAATAAGCTGTGGCATCAAAAAAACACACACACAAAAAAAAAAACACCAACCAGACAAAGCAAGAATCTGACCAAAAACTGCAGAGTGGCATAGCATCTCCTTCATTGTAGAGAGTCCTCATAATAGTAATCCTATAATTTGGTCATCAATAGCATCATACTGGTAATTTACATGCTAGTGTTAGCCTACAACTTCTCATAAAAAATATGCCAGAACTGATTTACTGGTATTTTACTGGCATTCTTTTTCAACACATGATATCTAAACAGTAATTACCCTTAATGTAAAAACTGCAAAGGATTATAGATGACTCAGTGCTAATTTGCATCTGATTATCCATCAGCTAGTCAAGATAATACTGAATCAATTAACTCTGATCAAAGGTTAGGTTAAGATTGCAGTTTGATGAAAATGAAACACTTCTGGCTTCAAATTCAGAGACATTTGTTTTGCTTTCCAAAAACAGTTTATCTTAGCATAACGTTACAAACTATTTACATAAACCGCATGTAATCGTGAGAAGATCAACTTTTTTTATTTTTTAAACCCCAAGACGACGTAGGCCTACAGACTGTTTCTGGTTGTGTAGCTATAACAAAAAGATAAAAATACACAGCCTATACAGAACTACGAGCATACTGCCATTGACGACATAAATACATCTTAATGGACATCAACGATAGAATTACAAACTGTCAGCCAGTGGTAAATAAAAAAAGAGGTTTCTTACATTTTGGTTAAAGTAAACATCTGATTTGGTGACGCGGGCTTTTCTGCACATTCTCATTGCATAGAGAACTGAAGAGAAGTTTGGGTCTCTGACTCCATCCCTGTGGATAAAAATGTGTTAAATAAATATGTATGTGTGTTTTCATATTTGCCTCATGATATCGTTCTGTCCACTCGTTTTATTTGTCGCTAATTTCGGTCATTTTATTTTCACGGTTTTGACTCAATTTTCAGTATCAGTAGCTAAATTCAAAGTGAACACTGCATGTTGAAACTTCCATTACATAAATAAATCAAGAATTTAAACGTGTAATTTAACTTCTGAAGAAAGAAAAAGTTGTCTGATGTTTGTTTACACTGTAACGCTATCTGATGCACTGCCGCTTTAAACAAATGTTTTCTGAATTCCACATATCGACCATTTCAGTGTACGTAAGTTGAATACTCAATACAAGCAATAAATAAAATACATAAATTAAAACATGTCAAATGATAACGTTACCTGTCTCGGAACTCTTCATTGTAGGCTGTTTTGAGAGTGGTTCTATCAGTGATGGCTCTCCTGTTGCTTTCCACTAGCCACTCTATAAAGTCCAATCCAACTGCACGCAGATCAGCTTTAGAAATCTTTTTCTGTACCATATTCTTGCCGTTGGTACCGTGAGCTCTGTGGTAATGTAGCCTAAGCGTCAGTTATGATCCACAGTGGTTTTAAAATGAAAGCGCAGCTGTTTCAGCGGAAGCAGTTTACTGGAGGAAACGAAACTTAAGATCTATTACGGTAGGTTTGTTCTTCTACAATGAAAACGTGTATATAACTGTTAACGTTACTTCGTTTACTTCTGTTAAAGAGAGACCCTCCTGGAAATGTCCAAAGCGCTAGTAGGAAAAACATTAAAGGAGTAAAAAGGCACAACATTATTATAAGAAACTCTGTTCAGGTGCTCGGAGAGGTTAAAGTGCGCTCTCTGGTGGTCAGACTTAATATACACAAATTCTTGAAAAATCCTTGCAGTTGCAGATCTATTGTGTTCGTTTGATTTATTTGGGTGTGTGGCTATTTCATTTATTTTATATGGTCCATTTTGCTTTTGCTTATAAAAATGAATTCAGACAATTACGTAAAATATTATTCAGGACAGGGAAGTGTTTCACACAGGCCCAAACATGTAGGCTAACTCGATTAAAAGACAACACCGGAACCGGCTCGTTTTTTGAACTGACAAGAGTAATTTGTTCATGAGGGCTAACTCTGGTAGTAGCATTGTTTGTTTGTTTTTGCGTGCAGCCCAGGAACAAAGCTGTTCTTATTGCATCCCATTCGGACTTGAAAACCGGTAAAGCTAACACAATATGTATTTATAACGTACCCCAGCCGATCATGTAGCTATGGACTAGTTGCACGTGGCCGCCATTTTGTGCACGGAGCGGTGGCAGTTGGCAACTGCGGTCACGCCATCTGCACTTTGGAGAAGCTTAGGGGTGCAATGCCCTTTTCACAAGATGTAAAATAAGTCTTTGATGTCCCCAGAGTGTGTATGTGAAGTTTTAGCTCAAAATACCCCACAGATATTTTTATATAGCATGTTAAAATGGTCACTTTTTGAGGGTGAGCAATAAAAAAAAAAAACGTTTTTGTGTCTGTCCCTTTAAATGCAAATGAGCTGCTGCTCCTAGCACACAGGGGGCGGAGCTACAACACCTCCTGTGTTGGCAGTTAGATTACCTTCAAAAACTTTTAGCTTTTTATGTTCAAACCGGAGTCAGACAAAGAAGGAGAGACTCAAGAAGAAGTGACAACATTAGACAACATTCCTGATGGTTAGTTGATGAATTTATGTAGCTTATGTGTAGTTATCTTCTAGACATTGATTAGCATATTCTGTCTTGATAATCTATAAATCCTGTTCCCAGGGCATGGGTTTATGTGAATTTTAGGGTTCGTGATGTCACTAACCCAAGAGGAATGTAGTGTAGTCCCTAGTACCAGCCCTTAAAAAGCAATTTCTTTAAGAGAAAATAACTCCATTTGCTTTGAAATATGAGTGTCGTAACTTTGCAGATGTTGTTTATGCTCAAACAGCAACATTACACACTTAGACAAGTGGAATCATAGTCAACCACCCCTTTAAAAATATATCTATGATCTTGCGTGGTAGGCTTAGAAAACAATTTGATGTAAAAAAAAAAATGAATTTTTAAATATGTCTGTATAGCAAGGTAAATATATGACTTTGGCATATAATTATATAAATAAAATGTATTTTTTAAGCGCAGCTGGTGTGACCGCAGTCATGTGGCATGTGGAGTTCTTAGGCCCCGTTTCACAGACAAGGCATAGATTAAGCCAGGATTAGGCCTTAGTTTAGTTAGGACATTTAAGTATCTTTTATAAATGTGCCTTAGAATAAAACATTACTGTGGTGAGCATCTTGGGACAAAACAGTGGCATTGATTTAAGATATGTCAGAGTGTCTTTCAGTAAAAACTGCTCAAACATGCATTTAGTCTGGGACTAGCTTAAGCCCTGTCTGTAATACCAGCAATTAGAGTTTTTGTCCTTCTTGTTCTTACAGTGAACGAAGCTTCAAGCCTTTAGCTTACAAGTTTAACTGTGAAGCACAAATTGAACTGTAGGTTTGAGCATAAGACGCCATACTTTAAACCTGATGTACCAAATCAGCTGATTTAAAACCAAAGCTACCAGAATTTACATATTGCATCTCACATATTTGAAGTGTATACATTTCTTCTTCTTTTTTTGTACATTATATTTATTGGGTGAAGTGTATAAATTTCACGTTGACTTATAACACGTCACAGCTAGACTTATTATTATTATTATTATTTATACACCTAGACATGTTGATACTGACAATAAAAGCCATATTTGTCGTCAATAATCTGTATCTTCCCCCTATGGTGTCTATGGTGCTTACGGCCTTGGAAGTTTCAGACTGATAAAAATAATAATAATCTTTTTTTTTTTTACACAAATGGCTGTAAAATCAGTAGTATGCATCTGGTCATTAATAAGAAAGTCCCCATGCAGTGGCCCTCTTCATGTAAAATAAATAAACTTTTGTTAGGCACTTATGATTCTTCCCCTATGTACGGTGTACATAATTTTTTTTTTACATGTAAAACTCATTTACCGTATGTAAAAGCTGTTTAAGGAAAAGTAAGAGCACCAAAATTAATTTAGATTTTGCCTTGAACATGTATGTAGGGATGTGTTGCTCATATCAAACACTAGATGTCAGTCTTAACCTTAAAAAAAATATATATATTATATATATATATATAGCCAAAAAGTCTTGTAAATCATAAAAGTTTTCCCATTAAATGCACTTGATTGAACATTTATGCTAATTCTACATTTACCATGTCTAATATAAATGTTTAAAACCTGACCAGTTAAAATAAGTAAGTATCAGGGGCCTATCAGCTGTAGTTTTTTTTTATTCTCTACCCCCTATACACGCTCTCTCTGCCTCTCACTGTGATAAAGGGTGATATGGGTGGTTAGATGTTAAGAGTATGTCTGTCTGTGGTGAAGAGGATGCTTGAGGTTCTTATCAGTTCCTGCTTTTGCCTCTTATGACCCAGACAGACTGGAGAGCCCCTCTTCAGCTGCCTGCCCTCCCCAGGATGAGTGCACCCTGCCGGGCCAACACTCCATCGTTACACCCTTATCTCCACCTGTGGAGGAATTCTCCAGCCATATATGCCGCTCTCCTACTACTGTGTGCACGACAGATGAGGCCAAGTGTGCTGTAGCCAGCATCTGAGAGTACGTGTGTAGGCATACAAAAATTGTGGTTGTATGTAAGTAGTTCTCGAATGAAGGGTGTGTAAGTAGTTCTCGAATGAAGGGTGTGTGTCTGTTTTGGGTCTCTTCCTCTAAAAAGATGTTAAAACTTCTCATCTCTTTCTGGCTTTGATGCTTTAAGACTCCATTTTTATAGACTGTTTGGACTGATAATCTCTGTTTACAAGCTTTACCTTTATTTACAGCACTGTTTACGAGCTATTCTTCCTCTTAGTGTTGGGAAAGAGAGCAGGAAGGAGGAGGGAGGGAGAGTGGGAGATGAGAGGAGAGGAAAGAGTGTTTGTTGAGGAATGCAAAGTGGTGATGGGCAGGTTATGGTGTCTATGTGTGTTTGAGTGAGTGTGTATTGGAGATAGTAAAACTAGGAGAGTCATGAGAAGGTTAAGAGCCATGTTGTACTTCCCTAAAAAACTCATGATAGATCAAAGGGGGGTCTGTCTGGTCCCTCTTCTGTGTAACTCTGTATGTGACTGGAGCTGATTTTTTTCTCGTATAACGAAGACTTTCACCCATCACAGTGACATGTGCTGATCCCGCTCTCCGTGACAGTGACCCGACTCCTCAGCAGATCCGTCTTTCTGTCACAGTAATTTGAGCTTATGTACCGTATAGCCTATCTCTCCTTGAGCGGATCCCAATTTCAGTGATTAGAGCTCATCTCTATCAGTGACACTGATTTGAGCAGATCCCTTTTTTTGAGTAACAATGATTTAAGCAAATTTTTATGTGAGTTCAACCCCTTTTCAGAGACTGTGATTTCTCCTTGAACTGATCCCAATTTTCAATACAGTGATTTGATCCGATCTTTTTATCAGTGACAGTGTTTTGAGCTGATCACTCTTGTTCAGTTTGACTCTTTTTCACTGACTCTGTTTTGAGCTGACCCCTCTCTCCTTCAGCTGATCCTCTTTTCAGTGAAGTGATTTGAGCTGATCTCTCTACCTGAACTTCTCTATATGACAGCGACTTGAGCTGATTCCCATTTCAGAGGAGTGATTCAAGCTGTTCTCTATGTCAGTGACAGTGGTTTGATTTGACTAATATAGCTTCTCCTCCATCTTGCCACTGACACTATACACTACAGGATGTATTGACAGATCACGTACACTCCACTGACTTCACTCCTATTGGTTGTTGCTAAGTCGCTCTTCATTTGCATAAAGTTAAATATATCTCAACTTTGTGGCGTCGCTGGACACGCCTACATCCTGTCGCCAATGGTCACTTTTTCCTGTGTTGCCGGAAATCGCCTCTCCATTAAATGAATGGGATCATGTGGCTTTTGAGAATTTGAGATAATTTCTCTATTTGATCTAGCCTAATCTTTCTCTCTCTGTCCCAGTGACTTTAGCTGATCTCTGTTCTTGGGTTAATTCCTCATTCAGTGACTGTTCCCTCTCCTTGAGCTTGATCCCCCTTTCAATACAGTGATTAGAGCTGATCTCTCTATCCATGACAGTGATTTGAGTTTCCATCTATCTTGTTCAGTTTTGACGCTTTTTTTAGTGACTGATTTGAGCTGATCCCCCTTTCACTGGATTGATTGAGCTGATTTGAACTAATCTCTCTATAAATGATTTAGCAAATCTCTCTCCTTGAGCTGATCCCCTCTCAATACAGTGACTCATGAGTTCACACGTACATATAATCAGATAGAGTATGCATATTGGCATGCTATTTGAGGAGAGGGCTCCTAGATCGGAATTTGGTCCGAATCCAGAGTACTCCCCCATATTCATGGCTGGGATAGGAACAGCTGAGAGTGAGGAGTTGGGGTGGTAAACTGGTAAACATGGGTGAGTCGGCTCCTCTTGTGCTGCGCCTACAGAACTTTGTTAATAAAACATCATTCTGATATCTACCAGTAACAGTGACTTGAGCTGATCCCTTTTTGAGCGACAATGATTTAAGTGGATCTTATTTTTGTGGCAGCTATTTGAGCTGATATCTCTCCTTGAGATAATATCTGTATTTTAAGCAGATCCCTCTTTTTTTTTTTTTTTGCTGATCCCCCTTATAATATATTAATTTGTTTTGAGCTGATCTTTCTATCGGAACCAATCCTTCTCTAAATGACTCGAGCTGATCCCTTGAGAGCGACTTGAGTTTATCCCTTTTTCAATGACAGTGTTTTAAGCTCAGCTGATCTCTCTATTTGAACTAATCTCTGAGTGACTTAAATGGATACTTCGCCTCTGTAAAGATGAATGTGTATTTTAAATGGGTAATTTATGTAGTAGAAATATTATAATTTTTTTATTTGGAGCCTTCCAGACTGAGAAAAGCCATAAAATGTATTTGTGGCTCATGTGGATGAAAGACAACAACTCCCAGAATGCACTTGCTTCACTGCCCTAGGCTAGGCTAGACTACTAGTGAGTCTCCGTGACGAGTCTGTCCGGGATTTCGAGACCGCCCAAAATGTCCGGGGATTCGGCTTTTGTGTTTTACAGACGCCATTCATTATGTTTACTGTGGCGAGCAGGATGAGACTGAGGGTCGCGGGAGAACGGCGCGAGGCCGGTGGCGTTATTACTGATGAGCGAGACCTGTGAGTCGCACCGGTCTCGTATCTCTCACGGAGGAGCGGGAATGTTCTTAGCAATGTTAAAACGCACATTAACCCATCACTTGTTTAGCGTTCATGTAAACACTACATTCAGATTCACCGATCGGAATGAACTCAGTTAGATTTAAACAAAAGGTGTGCATGACATTTTGGACGATCTCGACGGCCGGACATGTCCGGGAAAAAGAGGATGGTAACCCCTACTACTCAGCTTTCTCCACAGAATAAGAACCTGTTAGCTTAGCTTCCAAAAAAAGCTGGCTGACACTATTTGTACATTCTGTGAGTGAGATCCCACCCTCTATGGGCGGGTTGAAAACATGCGGATCTAGCGATCTAACTACTGGCTGTAGTTTTTAGCCTCTGGCCAAAAAAAGCCTCTGATGACGCAAAATGTTTTTACAGACAAAAAATACATAAATCTCTTGTCTCAGGGGGATATAAGGGAGGGAAGCACGGTAATTTGAAAATACTACAGGTTTTCTACTGATACAAAGCTTAATGCTAAATCCTGAAGTATCCCTTTAGGCTGATCCTTCACCTTGAACGAATTCTTTATTCATTGACAGTGATTTGAACTAATCTCTCTCTTCACGACAGCGATTTAAAGTTGGCGTGAACCGGAAGTTGCGATAGTCTTTTCTTTTCTCTATTGTGATGTATATCCGAGGGAAACGGCTTCTTGAACAAGAAAAAATGTCGGGAGAGACTTGATTTTGTCCATGAGGAATTGATTGGATTTGGATCGTCGTGGTTCGCTATTGTTGTGATCTCATGTGAGAAACCAGTTGTCCCAGCCTCTCGCCAGTAAACACGTCATCAGAGAAGAAATGTTGTTGCAAGATGAGATGAGGGGGAAATTAATTTGGTTAAATTACCTGAAAAGTGAAGCCAAAGCATTTCAATCACCCCCTGGTGGTCGGCTGCAGTACAGGTCATAAACCCCACCCTCTCCATGTACAGTAATCGAATGGGACACGAGCCAAACTGAACAATCTAAATACACTTCAAATAATTTTTTTCCAAAGAGGGATTGTGTCATTTTAAGCATTTATTATCACGCAGACGTATGTTCAAATTGGTTTTACTTAGTTATTTGATGCTATAGAAACGGGGTGTATTTTGGCTTCGTTTTTCTACATAACAATGATGTGCGCAGATAAATAATTTATAATAAAGACTGCAATATTCCTAATCAAATTTTTCTGATTTTGATTTAAGCTGCCTAATTTTTCATTCAGTGACAGTGATTTGAGCTGATTTCTCTTTATGACAGTGACTTTAGCTGATCCCTCTCTCAGTGACAGTGATCCTTCTCCTGCATAGTTCAGACTCTCTCTGTGGCTGTGACTGATCCCTCTTCTATGTAACTCTCTCGTCTATTTTCTGCTCTAATAGATGGTAAATGTCTGTGTGAACAGAGCAGTGGGATCCAGAGCAGAAAAAAATGTTTACAACACTGTGATCTATCGACCATTAACAACAGGCTTAAAGCAGCCAACCCACATATCTCAGCATAACTCTGCACACCATGGAGAATATCACTGCATGATGGATTCACCAGTGTAAATGAGAGTGCTTTGTGCATGCGTGTGTTTAGTACATATGTGTACTGGAATGGTTGGTTTGCTTCTAGATTACAGAAATGTAATTCGATTAAGACAGAGCTCTTTTTGAGTGTGTGTGGGTGGGTGGAGTAAGGTGGATTGCATTGAGACACACATGATATTAGTATAGCTAATAGGGCTCAGAATTATTAAAGGGTTAGTTCACCCAAAAATGAAACGTCTGTATATAGTTATCATTAAAACATTTTATATCTGGAGGCCTATATCTTTGAATGTTTATTTAGTCATATAGCATCAAAGCTAACAGGCCTTAATACTCGAACTGATTTCTGCAGTGATTCAGTGCAGCTGGACACAGCTTCGTGGCAGGGCATTTCGCAATTTAGCTTATTTAAAATTTTCTCTAACATAATATCACAAATGAGTGCAAAAAAACGTCAGATCATAATCAGAGGCCATCACCCACTGAATTCAGCATGTGTTTTAGTGTAAAATCCAGAATGTTTGAACCTCTTTATTACTGTAAGATACATAGCCTGAAAAGTTCAAAGGAGGTATTAGTATTGATTTGGTATTAGTGATTTGAAATGGCCCTCAGAGGGAGGAGATTCTTATCGCAGAGCGGGTCCACCTCACGCCAACACATGTAAGCTATGTGAAGATAAAAAAAACAACAACATGAGAGTAGGAGAACTCAAACAAATCCAAAGCAAAATACAGAGATGCCAAAACATCTGCTTCTATGTTAAAAGAGAATAAACGTACCAATAAGGTAGCAAAGATCCAAAGAAGGCCCAGAGCTATTTTCTCATAGGCATATATGCAATAGAATAAGGGTATGTTTACACAACACCATTTTCAACTAAAAACTTTGTATGCGTTTTGGCCGTTCATTTACACGACAACCGTTTTGGCGGCTTGAAAACGCAAGCTTTTGAAAACGGGTTTAAACGTGCAAGGTTTTGAAAAAGATACCTTTACCGTCTCCATGTAAACAACAAAAACGTGAATTTGTGAAAACGGAGGTGTCATGCCCATGTTCAGTCTATAGGTGTAGGGTTTCCCTGTACTAAGTGACATCACCAACTACTGGCCTGGCATGCATAATGCAGCATTTTTTGTCGTATTTGCAGATCCGTGGGAACGGTGTTCCCTTTGACAACATTGTCATTTGTTTTTAGTATCGTTGTCATCCACAAAACAGCAAAACAGCTTGATGAAAATGTGTGATCAAATGTGACTAAAGCAAGTCAAAATATCTATAACCTGTTGAGTTCAGTGTTTTTAGTGTGCTGGAGTAAATAATTTAAAGTAACAACATTACTAAAAAAAAATCAGTAGCATCACAGTAGGTTTTATGGTAAAAGAATAGCCTACTTTTATCAACTGATTTTACTTGTGCTTTATTGCACATGCATATTTAAAACGGACTGAACTCAAGCGAAACTGCAATGCAATGTTAGAAACCAAATTGTTTTAGTGAATTGGTTATTTTCGCCTTTTTTTTTTTTTGTAAAGTTTATGTAAATTAACACATTAAAAAAAACATTCACTGATTGATGTGCTGCACAGCATTTGACTTTTTCCAAAGACTGCCTGAAGACTGATCACTGAGTTTTCATTATCTTAGGACTGATGTGTTACACGCCTGAATGCAAAGATATGCTGCTGTTATCAATGCAAGGCCACAGGGTCAGACAACACCTGAAAAAGGCAAACACACACACATTTGCACACACAAACACTCACTTGATAGCAAGGGCTGGTGTGAAAAGTGAGAGTTGGCAGGTGAAAAGAAACAAATGTCAAGTAGCAGAAATCAGAACAGCTGGAGAAAAGTGATTTACACACTACAGGAGTGTGTGTGTGTGTGTGTGTGTGTGTGTGTGTGTGTGTGTGTGTGTGTGTGTGTGTGTGTGTGTGTGTGTGTGTGTGTGTGTGTGTGTGTGTGTGTGTGTGTGTGTGTGTGTGTGTGTGTGTGTGTGTGTGTGTGTGTGAAGCATCAGTGTTTGTATTTATGATTAACTATATCTATCTATCTATCTATCCGTCTATCTCTATCCTTCTAATTTTGTATCTGTTTGCTGTATTTTGGACGCAGCTTTTTAACTTAACCAGCAAGACTTCCTTGGAAAAACAACTTTAACATGAAACTGGTTTCCCAAAGAAGTATTGCTGGTCATATTGGTCGAGCAGTTTCACTAGGGAAATGGCAAAAAAACATAGGCTAGCTATACTGGTCCACCAGCTAACAGCACCAAACCAGCACTAATCGGCATAAACCAGCATAGATCAGAGTGAAAAATGGATATGCCTGACAGACATAAAGTACACTGATCACAAGTAGTGTGCTGTGCTATGTTGTGTGTTGCATGTGTCTCTCTGTCTGCCCTCAGTTTGCTGTTCGTGGGTGTGATGAGGTGTGAAGTAACGCAGCCAGTTGTTTACAAACAGACGCGCGGCTTGACAGGGTGACGCTCTCGTTGTTTGTGTTTTGCGTTCCATCGAAGCTGGCGGACACTGACCCAGGGCGAGAGGAGTCGGCAGAGAGCGGGGAGTGTTTGAAAAGATGCAGATAAGTGGAGAGCCACATTCCGTACGCTGACCGGAGGCGTCTGAGAGGCACAACACTCTCACAGGATCAAACCCAACCTCTGCTTTGACTCTGATGGTCTGGACCACAGAATGTTTTCGGTTCGAGCTTGTGTCCCAGATGTTGACTGATGTTTTTGAGAGGCTTGCGAAACATTCCCTTAATATATAGATCCGCAAATCAATATCTCAAATGACAGTTTTGCTCCTGACACGCCTTTCATTCAAATAGTAAATGAGAGAAACGCATAGATAATTTGTGTATATATTTATTAGTTCAAGGATGTTACATATTTATGGTAGACAGTTTCTGCCTGAAATACAAAAAACAAACAAATATAAATGCAACTTTGTTTTTTTTATACACTACGGTCCATAATCTTTAGATAAAAAAATTAAAAATTATGTAAAAATTTTTTTAAAGTATCTTATGGTCACCAAGACTGCATTTATTCAATCAAAATGAACTATTTACTTCATCCATCAGAGAATATACTGTATGATAGACTGTAAGTATATTATTTTGTTGATGAACATCCACTTTACACTTTTGGAGGTCTTGAAAACCAATAAAAAGCTAAACCGCTAAAATTGTATGGCTCTTTACTAGCATGACAGTTTGCATGTGTATTAAAGTATTAGTTGGCCCGAAATGAAAATGATCCCATAATTTACTCACCCTCAAGCCAATCTAGGTGTATATGACTTTCTTCTTTCAGCCAAACACAATCAGAGTTATATAAAAAATATCCTGACTCTTCCAAGCTTCATAATGGGAGTGAATAGTAACTGTGATTTTGTAGCCCAAAAGAAGTGCATCCATCTATCATAAAAGTGATCCATACAGCTCCAGGGCATTATTAAAGGCCTTCTGAAGCAAAGCAATGCGTTTTAGTAAGAAAACATATCCATATTTATAGCTATAAACTATAATCACTGGCTTCCAGTAATGGACGTACACAAGTCTGGTACTGGCGAAAGAGTGACCTCTGACCCAACGCATGACGTATTGATGAATGCAGAAGCGCAGAGGATAGAGCAAAACAAAACACCGGTCATGAATAGAATTTTTGAAGAGAAATGTCGGAGGAGCTTGAGTTTGTTGCCCAGCACTATTTGTTTGAAACCGCTAGAGGTGTCTACTCTTACCTAAGCATAATCTTACGTCATGCGTCGGGTCAGAGGTCACTCTTCCACCGGAACTTCACTTGTGTACTGCCGTTACTGGAAGTTAGTGATTATAGTTTATAAAGTTATAAACATGGATATTTTTCTTACAAAAATGCAACGCTTCGCTTCCTTTAATAACCCCTTGGAGCCGTATGAATTATTTTTATGATGGATGGATGCACTTTTTTGGACTTTAAAATCTCCAATTATAAAGCTTGGAAGAGTCAGGATATTTTTTAATATAACTCTGATTATGTTTGGCTGAAAGAAGAAAGTCATATACACCTACAGTAGGATGGCTCGAGGGTGAGTAAATTATTGGATAATTTTCATTTCTGGGTGAACTAACCGTACATAATTACATAACCACAGTGAATATCTACATGACGAATTAAATTGTACGCGCATGCCTTACAAAGCGTAAATCTGCATTCAGAATTCAGAAGAATCATTTTGACGTTTGTAATATAGCCTAAATTCCGGCAGCCAAATGCGCTACTGTAATGAAGATGGACAACTTTTAATAAGCAGGGGAAAGTCCTGACTTTAAACAAATAACCATTTAAATGTTTAGAAAGTTTGCATTGTAAGGATGTACAGGGAGACTTCAGACTTAAAAAATGCTGACTCGCTAGGTTAAATTTTCTCTTTAAAATCATATAATTTCCTAATAATTAAAAAGAATGTGAGGGAATACCAATATGGTGGTGCTTCACTTTGTATGATGTCATTAGCAATACAGTAATTTATATAGATCAGTGTATATCACACTTTATTTCTTGTTATTGTGAATATATATCTCACAATGTAAGAGAGTCCCGCCCAAACTGGCACCATTGGTTGAGCCGATGTTGTTGTTTCTGGCTTGTTGAGATGCTCAAACAAACAGAACGGTGTTTTGATAGCGCCACAGTGTTTACCCCTTTCAGGTAAATCAACCTACAAACAGCTTACTTTTTCTTGTCTCTGTATATCAAGCCGGGACAGGAGCTAGTAAGTGTATGTGAATATGAGGAACACACAGCAAGCAAAAGCAGCCTGACATTACAAGCTGTCAAATCACAACAGCCACATCACAGAAAGAGAGAGAATAAGACAGAGAGGGTCCGTATACCGATGGACCACCGAGGGTTCTATTAAAAGCACATGGTGGGTGGGGGGCAGACTATGTTCTGGTTTAGGGGCTGTGGAACAGCACGACCAGGCCTCTAAGATCTGTGTAATCTACAACAGACCAGACCACCTAAACCTCCGACCTCCCCCTTCTCTCTTTCATCTTCCTCTCTTCTCTTCCTCTAATCTCTCCTTAGAACACATCTTGGTCATTTTAAACCATTTTTCTTATGATTCCTTTACGATAATGATTCATTACCTCTCATCATATCAATCTTGCAGATATTTGATTTTAACTCAAGTGTGAGGTGAAGATCGCCATGGTAGAGCGATTTGGTCAGTGGCCTCTCTTTCGCTCACTCTCACTCTTTTTCTCTCTCAGGTGAAATATGGCTAGAGTTGGGTAAAGGTTTTTTGGCCTTCTCAGCGGCTGACTTCATTTGAAATGGAGAACGGTTTCACGCTGCTTGCAAAATCATAACTCAGGCAGGCAGGAGGAGAAGCCAGAAACGAGGCCCAGAGATTTGAGATGCTCAGCCAGTCTTCTCAGGTCAGGTACAGAAAACACCAGTCCATCTCAGGTCAGAACAGAAAACACCAGTCCATCTCAGGTCAGGTACAGAAAACACCAGTCCATCTCAGGTCAGGTACAGAAAACACCAGTCCATGTCAGGTCAGAACCGAAAACACCAGTCCATCTCAGGTCAGGTTCAGAAAACACCAGTCCATCTCAGGTCAGTTCAGAAAACACCAGTCCATCTCAGGTTAGTAGAGAAAACACCAGTCCATCTCAGGTCAGGTACAGAAAACACCAGTCCATCTCAGGTCAGTACAGAAAACACCAGTCCATCTCAGGTCAGTACAGAAAACACCAGTCCATCTCAGGTCAGGTACAGAAAACACCAGTCCATCTCAGGTCAGTTCAGAAAACACCAGTCCATCTCAGGTCAGAACAGAAAACACCAGTCCATCTCAGGTCAGAACAGAAAACACCAGTCCATCTCAGGTCAGAACAGAAAACACCAGTCCATCTCAGGTCAGTACAGAAAACACCAGTCCATCTCAGGTTAGTAGAGAAAACACCAGTCCATCTCAGGTCAGGTACAGAAAACACCAGTCCATCTCAGGTCAGGTACAGAAAACACCAGTCCATCTCAGGTCAGAACAGAAAACACCAGTCCATCTCAGGTCAGGTACAGAAAACACCAGTCCATCTCAGGTCAGTTCAGAAAACACCAGTCCATCTCAGGTCAGTACAGAAAACACCAGTCCATCTCAGGTCAGGTTCAGAAATCACCGGTCCATCTCAGGTCAGGTACAGAAAACACCAGTCCATCTCAGGTCAGTACACAAAACACCAGTCCATCTCAGGTCAGGTTCAGAAAACACCAGTCCATCTCAGGTCAGAACAGAAAACACCAGTCCATCTCAGATCAGAACAGAAAACACCAGTCCATCTCAGGTCAGTACAGAAAACACCAGTCCATCTCAGGTCAGTACAGAAAACACCAGTCCATCTCAGGTCAGTTCAGAAAACACCAGTCCATCTCAGGTCAGGTACAGAAAACACCAGTCCATCTCAGGTCAGTTCAGAAAACACCAGTCCATCTCAGGTCAGAACAGAAAACACCAGTCCATCTCAGGTCAGAACAGAAAACACCAGTCCATCTCAGGTCAGAACAGAAAACACCAGTCCATCTCAGGTCAGAACAGAAAACACCAGTCCATCTCAGGTCAGGTTCAGAAATCACCGGTCCATCTCAGGTCAGGTACAGAAAACACCAGTCCATCTCAGGTCAGTACACAAAACACCAGTCCATCTCAGGTCAGTACACAAAACACCAGTCCATCTCAGGTCAGGTTCAGAAAACACCAGCCAATCACAGGTCAGGTACAGAAAACACCAGTCCATCTCAGGTCAGTTCAGAAAACACCAGTCCATCTTAGGTCAGGTACAGAAAACACCAGTCCATCTCAGGTCAGGTTCAGAAAACACCAGTCCATCTCAGGTCAGGTACAGAAAACACCAGTCCATCTCAGGTCAGTTCAGAAAACACCAGTCCATCTCAGGTCAGAACAGAAAACACCAGTCCATCTCGGGTCAGGTTCAGAAAACACCAGTCCATCTCAGGTCAGTTCAGAAAACACCAGTCCATCTCAGGTCAGAACACAAAACACCAGTCCATCTCAGGTCAGGTTCAGAAAACACCAGCCAATCACAGGTCAGGTACAGAAAACACCAGTCCATCTCAGGTCAGTTCAGAAAACACCAGTCCATCTCAGGTCAGAACAGAAAACACCAGTCCATCTCAGGTCAGGTACAGAAAACACCAGTCCATCTCAGGTCAGAACAGAAAACACCAGTCCATCTCAGGTCAGGTTCAGAAAACACCAGTCCATCTCAGGTCAGTTCAGAAAACACCAGTCCATCTCAGGTCAGAACAGAAAACACCAGTCCATCTCGGGTCAGGTTCAGAAAACACCAGTCCATCTCAGGTCAGTTCAGAAAACACCAGTCCATCTCAGGTCAGAACAGAAAACACCAGTCCATCTCAGGTCAGTACAGAAAACACCAGTCCATCTCAGGTCAGTACAGAAAACACCAGTCCATCTCAGGTCAGTACAGAAAACACCAGTCCATCTCAGGTCAGGTTCAGAAAACACCAGTCCATCTCAGGTCAGGTTCAGAAAACACCAGTCCATCTCAGGTCAGTACAGAAAACACCAGTCCATCTCAGGTCAGTACAGAAAACACCAGTCCATCTCAGGTCAGTACAGAAAACACCAGTCCATCTCAGGTCAGTACAGAAAACACCAGTCCATCTCAGGTCAGGTTCAGAAAACACCAGTCCATCTCAGGTCAGGTTCAGAAAACACCAGTCCATCTCAGGTCAGTACAGAAAACACCAGTCCATCTCAGGTCAGTACAGAAAACACCAGTCCATCTCAGGTCAGTTCAGAAAACACCAGTCCATCTCAGGTCAGTTCAGAAAACACCAGTCCATCTCAGGTCAGAACAGAAAACACCAGTCCATCTCAGGTCAGTACAGAAAACACCAGTCCATCTCAGGTCAGTACAGAAAACACCAGTCCATCTCAGGTCAGTACAGAAAACACCAGTCCATCTCAGGTCAGTACAGAAAACACCAGTCCATCTCAGGTCAGGTTCAGAAAACACCAGTCCATCTCAGGTCAGAGGGTCCAACCTGCTTACTCACACAAACACACAGTTTTTCAGTCATACTTCAAACACAGCCAGAGTATCTAACACTCACCTGTTTCTATCCATATCTATCTATCTATCTATCTATCTATCTATCTATCTATCTATCTATCTATCTATCTATCTATCTATCTATCTATCTATCTATCATCTATCCATCTATCGTTCTAGCTATCATTTGTTCTATTATTCTATCTGTCGTTCTATATTTTGTTCAATCTTATCTATCTTTCTATCTATCTATCGGTCTGTCTGTTGTTTGTTCTATCATTCTGTCTGTCGTTTGTTCTACCATTCTGTCTATCATTCTATCTATCGTTCTGTCTATTGGACTGTTTATAATTTGTTCTATCATTCTGTCTATAATTTGTTCTATCATTCTGTCTATCTTTTGTTCTATCATTCTGTCTATCGTTTGTTCTATCATTCTGTCTATTCTGTCTATCATTTGTTCTATCATTCTGTCTATTCTGTCTATCATTTGTTCTATCATGCTGTCTGTTTGTTCTATCATTCTGTCTGTCGTTTGTTCTATCATTTGTTCTATCTATCGTTCTGTCTCTTTTCGTTCTACCATTCTGTCTGTCATTCTATCTGTTCTATCATTCTGTCTATCCTTTGTTCTATCATTTTGTCTATCTTTTGTTCTATCATTCGGTCTATCTGTTCTATCATTCTGTCTATCATTTGTTCTATTGTTCTGTCTATCATTTGTTCTATCATTCTGTCTATTCTGTCCATCATTTGTTCCATTGTTCTGTCTATCATTTGTTCCATCATTCTGTCTATTCTGTCCATCATTTGTTCTATTGTTCTGTTTATCGTTTATTATATCGTTCTGTATCTATCTATCTATCTATCTATCTATCTATCTATCTATCTATCTATCTATCTATCTATCTATCTATCTATCTATCTATCTATCTATCTATCTATCTATCTATCTATCTATCTATCTATCTATCTATCTATCTATCTATCTATCTATCTATCTATCTATCTATCTTTCTGGGTGTTTGGTCTTGGTCCTTTGGTCTGAATGTTCTTCCAACTCATGTGTAGCACACGGAGAGAAAAAGACAAAGAAACATACTCTGTTCCATCACATCAAAATGACATCAGCAGAGAAATATCACCATCTCAGGAAACAAAGGTGCTGCAATCCTCTAATATCACCTGCCAATAGTTTTAACACACGGTAAAGAAATCTGGCCAAATGCTATATCTCTCTTTCTCTTTGCCTCTATCTCTCTCTCTCTCAGCATTTGTCTCTGGAGAATGATGAAAGAAACACAAATCATTCAGATGTAGTGATCGTTCAGAGGAATAACAGTTTGATTTTTTGGAAAAATGATTTCTTGAAGTTTTATTTGGCAGAACTGATGAAATATGAGCAGTTAGAACAGATCTCTCTATCAGATCCAATCCAGTGAAATATGAAGTCTTTGGAACTTAGTAAAAGTAATTAATTTGCATACACTTACCACAAATGAGTCATTCAGTCCAGTCCAGATATGTCAAGAACTAAAAATTTCAGATGTGTTTAAGCATATTGGTTATTTCATGATGTTGTCATATTCATGATGCTGTTTAATCCATTTTTAGCATTGACTTCACTCTATGATCCTTTTTACAATCCACATTGATGACCCTGCCAAAAATCCACTGCAAAAACCGCATGGAAGTTTGGGCCGAGACATACATGACCTTTCTGTTAAAATATGTACAAAAACTTCATCTAATATTTCAGCTTGTAAAGAATGAATGAAAAACAGGAAAAGATTACAAAATGTGAACCACTGCCATAAACAAATGCAGATTTAACTTTCAGCTGATTAGAGATATCATTTACCACAGAAAACATAAAAGTCAGCAACAGTCGTATTACTTTAGTCACCCATAATTGTAATGAATAATCCTTTGCTTCTTTGATAGTCATGCCAATACGGCCTTATCAATTTGATTTTACATGAGAGAAAGAGAGAAACAGGCATCAAAAGAGACAGAGAGTTTGTATAAATCGAAACAGAATATGTTTCGGCTGTGTGCTGGTTGATCTGTGGTGTAGAGCAGGTCCGTCCTGGCTCGAATATCAAAGCTTTCCTGTAGGCTGTTCTACATTCAAGCTACACACACACACACAAACACCTGCAGCAAGTTAGAAATGGTGTCATCGCTCAGAGAATAGTGAGGTACTCTCATTCTCCCTCGCTCTGCCTTCTCATGTTGACCCCCTCCAGGCTGAGACATCATGTGCGACCCTTATAGAGTATGTACGCACACAAAAACACAAGCATACATGTTACAAACAGTCCTTCAATTTGAACCAATCCTTTTTTATATAAATAGTTTTGTGCTTAAAGGGATAGTTAACCCAAAAAAATTAAATTTCTGTTTTCATTTATCATTCACCCTTATGTCGTTCCAAAACCTCGTCGTTGTGCATAATACAAAAGATGTTTTGAAGAATGTTGAGGTCCAAACAAGATTGAAACCCATTGACCCACTGAAGAAAAGAAAAGAAAAATACTGGGACATTTTCTTTCTTGCTCCACTGAAGAAAGACATTCTTGCAGGTTTCTAATGACAATAAGTTAATGATGACAGAATTAAAAAAATGTTTTAGTTTAGTTTACATCAGTAGGCCTAGTTGAGAGTGTTTTAGGGTATATTATAATGGCTTGGTTCAGAAAAATATAATCTCTAAATAAAGTAAAACTAAATAGATTTATGTGGAGGGCAGGTCAAATTGTAGGATCGAAGCGAAATTCAATAGATCAATAATATACTATAGCAGTTTATAGGAAACCATCTACAGAGACACAACTCATCCTCTAAATTATGCCTTTGAATTATTTCCATCTGGTCATCGTTATAGGACATCAAAGGCAACTAAATCGGTAAATAAACAAACATTTATACCATATGCTATAAGTCTTCTGAATATATGTTTGTACATGTGATGTAGGTAATGTGAATGTATAATGTATTATTTTATTGTTTTTTGTGTTTGATGTGGAAGTATGTGAATTGTTATTGTGGTACAGCTACAAAGATCTATTTTCAGCTTAGGCTGGACAATAATGTTTAATTTAAACTAAACTTCCTAATCTTAGACTTTGTTCATATAGGCAGCAAAAATAATATTTTCTGATGCAATCCAGATTCATTTGGATGATTGCTGTCTAAATCTGCAAAAAGATGAAATTAGAATTTTACATTATATGAGGTTTGAAATCAGATCTAAACCTGTGTGAACGTATTTCAAGTATTTTTTTATTTTTTGGTGTTTGAAATGTGATTGTGATGCCATACACAAAAAAAACAGAATTGACATTCACAATGTATTGAGTGGTGTTAAGTGAATGTACCTGTTTAAGACAAAGCGTATGCATTAATGTGTAAATGCAGTACTTCCTATAATGCGCCTTGTTAGTTCAATACCACAGGAAGATGGACACTGAATCGCTGTCAGTTTCCCTCCATTATGCGCCTTGGCACAATGTTGATGCTTAAAGTATAACTTCGCCGATTTTCAACCCGCATTGTATTTTTACAATGTTAGTAGTACTGTATATGTGATGAACAATGTTTACTCATTGTCTTTGTAACCTGGACTGAGAAATTCATGTATTTGGCATCAAAAGTCTGCAGGATGATGCAAAAATGTGTTGTGCTGCGTACTTTTGACAGCTTCAGGAAAAAGTTTATACTTCTGCATATTTTATCCCTGCCCACGGAGAGTCAGATCGACAGAGGGTTATTACTAGAACAGTTATCGTATCTTGATCACTGAAAACTGTACCATATTATGTCTAGTCTTAGCATTATGGTTTAATGGAACACTATGGCAACAGTTTTCTTACCTGTATGCGATGCCGTTTTGCTTTGGGCGGAACTGGCAGAATGGCAGTTTCTTTCAGTTTTTTTCCCTCCGTTTGGCCTAAAACACTGTGTTCATGGTCATCTAGTTTGACATGTTGACTACGAACATGGGAAAACGACATCCCTTTTCTCTCTTTTCTCTCAGGAAGCTCCTATTTGAAAAACACTTTTCCAGGCAGCGAAGTTTTAGTCAAAGCTAATTGTGCCTATGGTTATGTACACATTTAAGTTCTTAAAGATCGGGTCTGAAAACAAATCGGAATTGAGTGCAGTGTGAACAAAGCCTTAATCTAAATTCACTTCGGATCACTTCCATCTAATTTCAAATTCATCAGATTCAGCTTTCAAAACCAGCTGACGTCCGGCCCACATATATCCCTAGATTTGCTCCTCGGTTAAATGTACAGGCCGTCACATGACCGTGCAGCAGTTTAGAATTCAGCATTCTCCTGTAGTGCAAGAGATCAGAGCAAATTCTGCTAAATAAACAGCTCCGCTTCAACAAACCGGCCCGCAGCGTGCGAAAGAGTGAGCGAGTGAGAGACAGAAAGGGAAAGTGAGGCACATTCACAGACACATCAACACACTGACCCTGCACAGAGCTGACAGCACTGCTGACGAAGACACATTAACTCACACACACATATTATACACCATGAGGCTCTGTGACATGTTGGACATGAGTAGTGAATGAGCAGATGTGATCTTATACAGATCACTGGGGTTGTTCCTTCCTGCTGTGCCGTAAGAGGTGGTCTGTAACAGATCCATGTCTAAATATCATCATTACATTGAGCAATACACTGCAAAATATGGGTGGATGGATCCAAGGGCATAGAATTTAGTAGGGACGCTAGGGTCATGTCCCTAACAATATTCAGCAGTACTGAATCGTCCCTAGCAATAATTTTGATTAAAAAAACTGAAAATGTTTTTATGGAACCAATGCTGTTGTGATTTTGGACGCATCTGAAACGGGTCATTGACATTCTCAAGAAGTCAAAGTAAATACGTAAGAAAACTGCTGTCTTTTAAGGACGTGCATTTAGTGTCAGAGTAAGGCAAGTGTTTGAAACAGCCTGTGTGCACAGTTCAGTTGAATGATAAAGTTTACCCTCTTTAACTTTGCTGTTAAGCTGAATGTATGAAGCAAACTGTCGGCTCAAATATCCACCAAATTAAAAACGACACTGAAATAAGAGCGTGTGGTTTATCTGTCAATCAGATGGGCGTGACAGTTGTTCATTTGTACAGCAACAGACTCCCGGTCCCGTTTTCATTCAGAATCATCATGGGTTCTGTTCATTTTTTTATATTAAAATAAAGTGATGTGTAGTTTAATCGAGAGCAACCAGCAGCCATATCACCCTGTAGCCCAAGACTGGTTTCCCACTGAAGCTAAGCGGGGCTGAGCCTGGTTAGTACTTGGATGGGAGACCTCCTGAGAAAAACCAGGTTGCTGCTGGAAGAGGTGTTAGTGTGGCCAGCAGGGGGCGCTCACCCTGTGGTCTGTGCGGGTCCTAACGCCCCAGTGTAGTGACGGGGACACTATACTGACAAAGAGCGCCGTCCTTCGGATGAGACGTAAAACCGAGGTCCTGACTCTCTGTGGTCATTAAAAATCCCAGGATGTCTTTCGAAAGAGTAGGGGTGTAACCCCGGCATCCTGGGTTGGCCTCTGTCCATCATGGCCTCCTAATCATCCTCCTATACTAATTGGCTTCATCACTGTCTCCTCTCCACCAGTAAGCTGGTGTGTGGTGGGCGTTCTGGCGCAATATGGCTGCCGTCGCATCATCCAGGTGGATGCTGCACATTGGTGGTGGTTGAGGAGATTCCCCCCTTCTATGTAAAGCGCTTTGAGTGTCGAGAAAAGCGCTATATAAATGTAATGAATTATTATTATTATTAAGAGGACTCTGATACCCACCCACCCCCCACTTCATGTATGCCTATATATACTTTGATGCTGAATTTATTTTAATTTAAATTTTTTCTTGCTGCTGCTTTTGTGTCCCCACCAATGTCAAAATGAAACCTATGCCCTTGGATGGATCAATCTATCCTTATGAAATAATTGAAATAGGCTGATTTGGTGCTCGAGAAACATTTTTTAATATTGTCAATGTTGAAAACAGGTGTGGCGCTTAATATTTTTGTGGAAACCACGATACATTTTTTCAGTTTCTTAGATGAATAGTTCAGAATAAAAGCATGTATCTGTCAGTTTATCTTTTGTAACATTTATATGTAGGCTATGTGAGAGTGGGACAAGAAAAATACTTAATTTGAGATGTAATCTCTGAAAATTTTATAGCGTGTACATTTTTGCCTCAAGTAAATGTATCTTGTTTTAAGGGTGTTCAGAGATTATTATTATTATTTTTCGTGAAATACTTTTTTTTTTCACATGTTTTTATTGTATTACTATATATAGAGATAGGTAATCTTGCAAGGAAAAGTAAGAGAGAGAGAGAAAACAAATAGAGACAGAGAGTGAGAGAGGTTGCGCCAGGACTTGTTTACTGAAATCGCTGAATTAGTTATAAACACATTAATCTGGTTGAGCAGGAAGGCGGCATGCCAGAGAGAGAGAGAGAGAGAGAGATTTCCCCATATGAACCACAGAGAAGGAGAGGAGAGGAGGTCCAGTATAAAGCATCGACACTCCTTCTGTAGTATATGCATCTGTTCTCCTCTCAGCAGACAGACAGTGATGCAGACAGTGAGGGGCCCAGTCTGGAAATGGGAACTTATTTTAGGCTGCGTTCTCCTGCCTAGTCAGATCCTGTGTGTGTGTGTGTGTGTGTGTGTGTGTGTGTGTGTGTGTGTGTGTGTGTGTGTGTGTGTGTGTGTGTGTGTGTGTGTGTGTGTGTGTGTGTGTGTGTGTGTGTGTGTGTGTGTGTGTGTGTGTGTGTGTGTGTGTGTGTGTGTGTGTGTGTGTGTGTGTGTGTGTGGAGACGTAGATGTTGGTCACCTTTTTTTGCAGTAGCTAGTCTAAGGTCAGGAAGTAGCAGCGGACAGATAATGCTCAAATGGTGATGCGTCATGACATGTGACCCTCACTGCATGACTCTGAGACAGACGGGGAAAGAGAAAGAGACAGAGAGTCTCTCCTGCATCATTTCCTCATCTGCGGTTCCCAATGCTGAGTTGTATCCTGTCCGACACACACACAGTCTCACAAATTATTGAAACAATTGAAATCACTTCTGAAAAAGTTGGAAAGAAAGGCATATAATGGTCATAAGTTTGAATGTTTTTGAAAGAAGTCTCTTCTGCTCACTTAGGCTGAATTTATTTGATCAAAATACTGTACAAATAGCTATATTGTGAAATATTATTACATTTTAAAACAACTGTTTTCTATTTTAATATATATATATATATATATGTTTTTTATCATACTGTATATATATTATAGTAATTTATTCGTGAAATGAAAAAGCTGAATTTTCAGCATCATTACTCCAGGCTTTAGTGCTCATGATCCTTCAGAAATCATTCTAGTATACTGATTTAGTACTTAGATTATCAATCATTTTTTGTGTTCAGTTATTAATGGTTCTTATTATTATCAATGTTGAAAACAGATTTTTCAGATTCCACATAGATATTAAGCAGCACAACTGTTTTCAACATTTGCATTAATAAGAAATGTTTCTTGAGCATTAAATCAGTGTATTAGACTGATTTCTGAAGGATCATGTGACATTGAAGACTTGAGGAATGATACTGAAAATTCAGCTTTGATATCACTGGAATAAATTACATTTTGAAGTATATTAAAATAGAAAACAGTTATGATAAATTGTTATGATACCTCTTTCAAAAACATGAAAACATTGTTATTCTAAACTTTTGCCCTGCCATGCAGATATCAACACTGTCTAACTCAAGCTGATAGTAAATCTTTTTAAATCTACAGCCTAAATGTACTAAGCAGTGCTGGTAAATCTAATTTACTATTAACTCGGCTGTTTATATCACTTAGGTTACTAAATGGTTCATAACAAGTGTTATTGAGTGTCTGTATGTCTGTACAGTAGCAGGAAAGAGATTTAGATTAAGAGTTTCTGAATGTGAATGTGAATAGATTCCATCATGCTGTCAGACCATCCAAAAATACAAGACCATAAATTAGTGTAAAGTCAAATGACAGCATGGAACGGTCTCTCTCTCTCTTTCTCTCTTTCTCTCTCTCTCTCTCTCTCTCTCTCTCTCTCTCTCTCTCTCTCTCTCTCTCTCTCTCTCTCTCTCTCTCTCTCTCTCTCTCTCTCTCTCTCTCTCTCTCTCTCTCTCTCTCTCTCTCTCATATTGGGTGAATATATAAAAATGTAACCCAATGGCTGGGTTGTTGATGAAACTTCATTTCCTATAATGAAAAAATAATAATTAAAAAAAATTTAATTACAGGGCACGATTGGTAATTTCATATGTTATTTTTTCAGCAGCAGTATGTCTTACATGCTCACGGCAGTGTTTCTGTTTATGAATTGGCAGTAGCATGTCTCTGTACTTGCTCTGTAGCAGCAGCAGCAATATTCAACAGCAGCACCAGTATTAGCAGCAGCAATAATCAATATCAGCAGCAGCAGCAGAAATGTTAAACAGCAGCAGCTATATCAGCAGCAGCAATAATCAATATCAGCAGCAGCAGTAATAATTAACAGCAACATCAGTATTCAACAGCAGCAATATTAGCTGCAGTGATAATCACTATCAGCAGCAGCAGTAATAATTAACAGCAGCAGCAGTATTCAACAGCAGCAATAACCGCAGCAGCAATAATCAATAGTCAATGCTCTTATAGATTTTAGCTTTTTATTGGTTTGTGTGTGCATATGTTGTATGTATGTATTTGTGTATAATGCAGCTTTGAGTCCAAGACAGTTTTCCTGAAAAATGACAATAAATTATACTACAACTACAATATCAGCTGAAGCAGTCATAATTAACAGCAGCAGCAATATTCAATTGCGGCAATATCATCATCAGCAGCAGCAATATAAGCAGCAATAGTTCTATTCACATTTATTTGTATAGCGCTTTTCACAATACACATGGGTTCAAAGCAGCTTTACAGAAAATGCACGAGTCCACATTACAATTTAGAGTGATTCGTTATCAGAGGTAACTGTCTAAGTTATGTAATTCAGAAATGTACATACAAATCACAGCTAAAATGTACTAATTTCCAATAATCAATATCATCTGCAGCAGTAATAATTAACAATATCAGTAATATCATCAGCAGCAGCAGCAATAATCAATATTAGCAGCAGCAGTAATAATTAACAGCAGCAGCAATAATCAATATCCTCTGCAGCAGTAATAATTAACAGTATCAGTAATATCATCAGCAGCAGCACAATATTAGCAGCAGCAATAATCAATATTAGCAGCAGCAGTAATAATTAACAGCAGCAGCAATATCAGCAGCAGCGTAGCAGAATTCATCCAAGACCAGATACATAACATCATATATTAACATGCTAAACTCTTCTAAGAGGTGTCATGACAAAAAAATAAAAAATTAAGCAGATTTAACAAAATAATGTATTTACCCGTCTTCCCTCATAAATGTTAAAATGATGTTACTTCTTAGATGTTGTTAATTATAATCTCTATTAATCACAATAATGAAAGCTTTTTTTATTACAATTATTTTAATATACATAAAACATATTTAATAATTATATTTTTTAAATATGTTATTAAATATATTTGCTATTAAAATAACTTCATTGTTGTTTGATGTAATATTGTCTGGAAGGCTCCCCAACCAAATCACTATTCTAAGTATGGGGACACCAAATTGTACAACAAGGGTAGAACAAGTTGTTCATAACACACATTATAAACATACACATGCTAAGCTTCACACAAGCTAAGATTAAGTTTTACATACTCTGCAACATTTTACAGGAAGTAGCCTACAGAGCTGTACTAATTTAATGTATTATTGTACAGAATTATCAGAACTTGAACAGTTGAGAGAGGTTTTATAATCAGGTGAGAGTTTCCCAGAGCCCCTTTCTAAAATAGCCAGCGGTGAACTTCTAAGCAGCGAGGCAGGAGGACACTCACAATGTCCTCATTCCTGAAACAGAGCCAAACCTTACGACAACGAAGAGTTAAGACCTGTCACACAAACAGGTTCAGATTCACACACAGGTACAGAAATAAACTGTGAGCTCATTCTCTCAGGTGTTCCTGTACCCTGTGGTCACCTTGAGTGTCTGTTCCGTCTATTATAGAGCAGTCAGAAAGAGAGACACACACACACACACACACACACACACACACACACACGAGCATGACTGAGAGCTGATCTCATGGAGTAATGGCATTCTGCATCCAGCCAAACCTCAATGTTCAGTATCACAGTAATGTGCTTGTTCGTTTCTCTAATTTATGCATGTATGTATACCTTTTTAAAAGTTTGGGGTCAGTATTTTTTTTAAAAGATTTTAATACTTTGACATGCACACTAAAAGTGACAAAGACATTTATAATGTTGCAAAAGATTTCAAATATATGCAGTTCTTTTGAACTTTCTATTCATTAAAGAATCCTGAACCAAATGTATCACATTTCCAAAAAATGTTAGGCAACACAACTATTTTAAACATTGATAATTCGAAATGTCACTTGAGCATATTATAATGATTTCTGATGGATCATTTTATGAAGACTGGAGTAATGGCTGCTGAATTCAGCATTGCCATCAGGAATAATCATTAAAACAATTATTTTAATGTTATGTGTACATGTGTATATATATATATATATATATATATATTTGTCACATGACCTGCATTTCTGGTGTTTGTGAGAAAATGGTTTATTATTAAATTATTAAATTTAGTTTCTCAATGAGCTTGGTTTTAATAGTGATACACAACCAGAAATATGCAGATCAAACATATTTTTTAAATAGTTTCTCAATATGAAAACTCCCAAAATGCCCTGTTCTGTCCAAACCTCTGGAGTAAACTGCATCAGCAAGAAAGCATTATAACTTCAAATAACATGTCAGTGGACTGAAAATGACTAGAACAGACAAGCAAATTGAAAGTAAAAACACTGTTTTCAGTGTAAAATGTGATTTACTATTATTTTGTCATTCTATAATTCCTCTTTATTTACCATAAAATCACCATCTGAACTGACACGCACAAATGTTCTCCACGTTTAGAGGATAGGCCTCTCTGTTTCACTCTCACACTGACTATAAGCCGTGCCAGCTTTATGTGGACAAAAGCATCTAAGGGGCTAAAGTTTAAGTACAAATGAAAATTTCAGGCAAGAAGATTAGCCTAATTCAGGATTTACAGCTAAACATTATAATTGTTCATTTAATCCCTGGTGGAAAGTGCAGTTAACGCTAATAGTTTCAATTCCAATAGGGATTTGGGCCTATTTGCGCCAGTTCACTTTCAAGTGCTCAGTGAAGTGTTACAGAAGTGCAGTCTTGGGTGTTGCAGATTCCTCATCTGGAGCTGAAGTTGCTACTGTTGGAACTGGGTATTTGAATGCTTTATATTGTGTGGTTTAAATAATCTATTTTACATTAGGAGCGGTGCAGCCATTTAAACTTAATGCTGCAGTATTTATAACAGTTAAGGCAGACCATTGTGAGCTTATCTCCTACACATTGCATTAATAAAGAGAATAGTTTTAGAGTCATGCAACAGGCAACTATGTGATGTTTTGAAACTGGAATCCGCGCGATGTTTATACACAGCAGCGCTCGTGCAAGCTCTAGGGTCTTATCTGTAAACACGAGCTTGTGTATTCAGACACGCGCATCTCTCCAGACGATTGCGCCTGCCATCAGTTCGAATGCGTTCTTGAGTGCATTCAAATGTTTGATTGTAATTGATTAGATAGGCTACAGCTATCATAATATGGGTTTTTCAACTGCGTAGGCTACTATCCTACGAGAAAAATACGCTAAAAATAATAAAAAGATATCTGACTTTATAAACAATTGTTCCAGTCATATTTGTCACTATATACGGCATCGCTAAAATCCAAACTGTGAAACATTTTAACTCACTAAAATATACAAATTAAGTTTATGGCAAACGTCTTAACTCCCTATATTATGTAGCCTATATTTGGACCAATTTATTATTAGTATTGCTGTTGGGGCATTTAATTGGAAAGTCGACTTAGGTGAACGGATGTTACAAGTGACGGACATTGTTGTTACAAGTGAAATGGATGTAAACAAATATATAGCTAGGTGTGACAACGATAAAACATTCACGTGTGTAGTCTCATTTTCCCCTGTTCTCATGTGTTTATGAGCTTGAACTCCAGCGGAGTGTGTAAATAAGGATGCTGCGTGTTGTTCAGCAGGTGACAGGAGCGTGGCGCGTGTCTCCACTGACCAGGGAACGGCGCGTATCCCGCGCGAGCTCAAGCTTCCCCGGGGCTCCGGTCTCTGTGAGCTTTACCCAATAAGAGCGGAGAGACGGCGGGCTGTCAACATTCCTATCGCCCCTCTCTCTCTCTCCCCCCGTCGCCCACCCCTTCGGTCTGCAGTTCGCACAGTTCATCGCCCCGGTTTATCTCGCGCAGTCTGCTATCAGCGCTCGCAGACTCCAATGGAAAAACGGAGAGGCGCGTGTATCACAGCCCTGCCTGAACGCAAAACGTGGGGAGAAAAAGTGGAAAAGTTGGCACTCTTGTTGATCAAATTGCACCTCACCGAGACTTCATCTGTTCTCAAGAGGAGGTGAAAAAAGAAAAAAGAAAGCGCTCTCTGAACCTGCCGTCTGGCTTGGATTATTTCTGCTGCGGTTGCCAGATCTCGGGGAATACTTTTATATGGCACACGCTAATATCCGGGCAGATACATGATATCCGTCCGTGCATCGTCCGCACGGAACTCCGTACATCTGTCCAGCTATCAGAAATCCAAACTTCAGCAGGTCCTCGCAGACCTAAACGCTCTCTACACCCGTTTCCTACAGTACAGAATCGTGTTTTCTTATCACCGCTGGAGGACACGCTCAACTATGTTTGGCTGCGGTAAAGTTCTTGGGTCGCCCCGGATTCTCAACAGATCTACCGCTGCTCCCGGAGGCTCAGGATTAAGACACATAATCAGAAACAGCTCAGGCTCTTCCTACGGTCCCCGTGCGTCCTCGAGGTTGTGCTGCGCGTTCCTGTTACTCCTGCTCATCCTCACGCCGCGCGTGGACTCGTCCTGGTGGTGAGTAGCGTCCAGCATCCCCGCGCGCCGCCGCTGGCGCACACTCGCGCGCAGAAACCGAGCGGGTTTTTTTCTGCTCCCGGTGATCGAGCTGCTATCATTTTAGGAGACTGGACATTTGCAAATGTCTGTTATTTGAATATATAAATATCTAGTGTTTTATTTAGTGACAGTTTTGAATAATGGGTTAAGTGTAGGTGTGCGCTAGGCTAGTCTATTTTTACATTCGGTTCATGAAAAACAGAGTTTTAAACCTTCGTGCTATGTTTTTAATTATATCTGCGTTTTAATGGTAATTTAAAGTATAGGGCTGCCTGGGTTCAGAGTGTTTGACTTAAAGCAATTTCTGTCGTTAGTTTTTAGGGCGAAATGGTGAGAGGTTCGTCTCGCGCAGCTGAATTGCTTGGCACAGTTAGCCAACTCTCTTAAATACATTTTAAACAAAGCTCTTTTGTCTAGCCTATACTTAGGCCTATGCATCCTATCCAATGTAAACATAATGAAGTGATAAACAAAGACAGTACCGGTATTTAGTAGCTACGGATCCTGACGGAAAGTGCTCGCGCAGCTGTTGCTATGGTTATCTTCTCAGGCGAACGCGACTTCTGTTCGCGAGCGTCTCTTTAGCGCGGTCTGAATAACTTGTAATCTAACTTTTGTGGTTACTAAAACACCGTTTTTGTTTGACAACGCTACTGAAATATGTATACGGTTATATTTATTTTCGCAAGGACTTTTGAGGCCCCTAACCATTTGTTTTTATTTTCTTTGGGGAGGTTTAAGCTTTAATTATGGGGTTCAGACCCCCCAATCTCCCCATAATTCGCACCCTGTTGGTGGACAGAGGTCTGGACTCGGAAGATGGCAGTCAACTCGAGTAGCTACAAAAATGAACACACACGTTGCGTTTGGTGCAGGAACGCAGCTCCACCGCCCTCTCCACCAAGATATTGGCATTTAAAATGCAATTATTCTAGAAGCACACAAATTGTGCATTTCGCCCCCTCAAAATGTAATTTTAAATGGTCATGAGGGATGGGGTTTTCCCCAGAGCTTGTGCTTATGTAGTAACAGGCCCTGCACATCATTATATCAGAGTTATGGGTTGGGTTTTCATGGTGTGCTTGAGGTGTGGTGCCAGCCAATAACAGAAGAATAAATTAAATAACTGCAATATGTGTTAGGCCTCCTGCTTAGATGCACAGGCACACAGTGAGTCTGAGAAATCATGAATAAACCAGCCACATGCTCATTGCTCACATATATAAATGTAGTTAAGGAGTGTTTGGGTTTTATGTATACTTAGAATATATATGCATGTGTTGCGTGACAAATGTTAATTTAATGTTTTTGCTCAATACATACCAAGTAGCCTATAAAATATGCTGTATTCCAGCGCTCTGCCGCTCTCTGATGAAGATCATTACATATACTGGACCCCTACAAAGTGCGTCAGTCCTTACTAACAGCTCAGAAATCAGTTTAATTTTAAGTTTGATTTGCAAGGAAACTAAGAAAGTAAAAAATAAACCAGAGGAAAGCAAGTCCTTTGTTACTATCGTTGTATAATAAGTCAGGCTGACATTCCCAATGCGAGGCTCTCACCAGAGCCTGAGAGAAAGCGATCTTTTGCTCCTTCTTTCTCTCTCTGTGATCTGCTCATCCATCACTTTAAACAGACAGAGCAGGAATCCTCTTAAGCTACTGGGCGGCCTGTTAGTGTCTCATACTAGTGAACTTATTTCACAGACACACACACAGATGAAGCCAGACGTAAGCCTGTGCTGGACTTCCACTCTGATAGAAAGGTGTGTGTGTGTGTCTTTTGAAGTGAACTTCATCTTTGACCTGTGAGCTTTTGTACCGGGTTTGACAAAATTCAGAACTGAAAATTGTCTTCCTTCCATTACAAGAGAATTGGACACACCCCAGGAAGTTGAATTGGAATTTTAATCAGACTAAGAGAAGACTTTATTGAATTGCATGTTAATTAATTACTTAAATCATTACTTTTAAATCATATACATTTGCAGATTGGTATCTATCTATCTATCTATCTATCTATCTATCTATCTATCTATCTATCTATCTATCTATCTGTCTTTGTGTTTTTTAAAACTCTGTGCTTTTCTAGTAAGAAATTACAGTTATATGAACTTCTTTAAATTCTCAACTCATTTCTGAATGGCACACAAGCTAGTTTTTTAATCATCCAACCATATTGCAATTGGCATACATAAAGAATGACACATGTAAGTTTTGACAGTTCTCAAATCATTCACCCGAACAGCAGAACTGGGAACTTTAGGACCCTAGGAAAAGTGGGAGAGATATGATTGAAATGGGACCTATGATAATTGTTTCCCCTACCTTCCATTTCTAATCTATGGAAAGGAGACATTTTGATTATATCAATGGAGAAAAAGACAAAGATGGGGAGATGCCGAGAGATGGAGAGAGGGGAAAGGCTAGAAATAGGGAGGAGATTAGTTTTTACCACTATTTGGGTGATAGAAGCAAAAAATTACTAGTTGTACATTCTTTATTCAGTCAAGCTCAACTACACACACACAGACACGCAGTGTAAATGAGAGCAGATTTTACTGTGTTTTTACAGCATGTGGTTGTGGTCGTGGTCCTGTGGATAATGAATTACTGCTGCTGGTAAAGCCAACCTGCAAACCACCACAATGTGTGAGACCAGCCTGGTGTGTGTGGGTGAGCGTTTCCAAACTCCAACTATCGAACACAAAGCGCAGGGTCCGATAAAGCCGTATAACCACAGTCAAATGAGGCATCGGAGTGGGAAGAACACAGTCATAGTCAAAAGGTTCACAAACATTTTTTTTTAAGGTAAAAACTTAATTTTCGCAATAGTTAGAACTGTGTGTGTTAGTGTAAAGGCTGAGATCAGGCTTGATGTGATACGGTTTGGGTGTGTGTGTGTGTGAGAGAGAGATTTTGAGATTTTATCCCAGTTTCTGTTGGCGTTAGACAAACAGTTTATCGAACAGTGATGGATTGAAACTATACAGAAAGTAAAAGAGAGACAGAACGAATCATAATTAATTAAATCTCCTTCTTCTGTTCTGATTACCTGAGTAGAATCAAGTATGACATCACAGCAAATGATAATTGGAGCTAAAACATAATACTACATATAAAAGAGCAATAGTCTAAAAACTAAAGATTTAACACAGAATACAGGTTATTATATAGGCTCGAAAATGTATCCCAAATTGGTTGATGTTGAACTTATTATGCATGTGCCCAGTTGGCATAAATCATAAATAATGGCTGGTTTGTGAATGTCTGTTTATGACACATGCCAGTTTGCCAAACTTCCCTCTGAAATTCCACTAACGAGTGGGAAGATTCTGGGAATGATCAAACTCTTTGGCGTCAGACAATGCATAATCACGGAAAGTTTACTGATTCAGCACTTTCGGAGGAGGACCGATTGGCAAAAACTGACTGATTGGAGTAATTCAGGTTTTGAGCGTCAGTGTTTGTATATTTCAGGTATATTGGAGCCCTTGGTGCACGTGTGATCTGTGACAATATTCCCGGGCTGGTGAATAAACAGAGACAGTTGTGTCAGAAGTATCCAGACATCATGCAGTCGATCGGTGGCGGGGCTAAAGAGTGGATTCGAGAGTGCCAGCATCAATTCCGCCATCACCGCTGGAACTGCAGCGCCCTGGACAGAGACCATACTGTTTTTGGGAGAGTCATACAGCGCAGTGAGTACTAGAAATGTCATTATTCATTATTATATTAATTCAGGGTTACATTTTATTTTGATAGTCCTCTTTAGATTTATTATTAGTAGAGTATAGGGTTAGGGTTAGTAGAATAAGTTGACATGGACTTGCAAAGTTACTTATAGTCTGTAGAATATCTGTTGGGGGACCATCACAATAAAGTGTTAGCAGACTGTCTAATACTCTAATGACTGCAAGTTGACATGATACAAAGTTACTTATAGTTAGTAGAATGTCTAAAGTGGACTATTGGACATTACACTAATTATAATAATGACAATATAATATAATAGTAGTCAATTCAAGTCAATTTGATCATTATTATTGTTAGGTGTTCTTTGTTTTTATTGAAACTGTCAAAACTATAATAACTGTAGTGTCAGTGATCTCATAGTCCTGAGTTGCTGGACAACACAATGCAAGAAGACCCCACATCCATTACCACCTGCTGGGAAACACCGGGTAGTTATAGCAAATCAATTGTAGGAACTATAGCGAGAACTAAATGTTACCCTATGAGGCCATTTTCCGGATTGCATTCCCACCGCCAGTAGGAACTCTGAACTCGTTGAAGTGCGGCATTCAACAACATAGAGAACTCCACACCGTAAAGGTTAAGAAGTGCCTGGACTTTGACATCAGTCCATCTATCGCTGTTTTCCATGTTCATGGAGTTACTTCGAAGAGTTAATATACGTAAACTGTGTGTTTACACAGCTTTTTAAAAATTGCGGGTGTTTCGGCATGCATTCGGCCAATCAATGTGCAGTTATGACACTGGTAGTTCCTATTGTGCTGGGTTACACGTGTCTACACTGGACGCGACCGTTGACGCGTCGCATCGTGCTGCACCGTAACAGATAGGCGCTGTCTACACTGGACGCGATAAAGCGGTCGTTTCAAATCCATTTGTCCTTCCTATGAGAAGTCCTCGGACTATGTCATAAATGGGTTCTATTGTCTTTTTTGTTAGAACCTACTTTGAAGCAGGAGCTAATTTAGTCCCCTCCCCAAAAGGTGTTCCTATAACTGAAATCATACCCAGTTCCTGCAGTGCGAACACGCCAAAAAGCAGGTGCAGCTATAGTTATTGGAACTAAGTGAGTACTGGTGCAAAAGCCCCTACAAACTGATTCTTAAACTTTCTCTCTCTTTAAATATCTATAGATGGGATGCATATCATATGGCAAATACCTAGATCAGCATTCTGCACTGTCAACACATAAATCAGTATGGATCAGAATAGGATAATGACATTTTAAGCAGTTATTCTCTTGGACATGTCCATCACTGTTTATCACTGAGGGATATTAATGAAACGACTCGGATCTCACAGGAAAATCCAGCCACGTTCACACAAATCCTTGTCTGGCCAGGTGTGATAAACAGACAAAACCCCACAGGATCACTTATTTCAGTCTGAAGCTGAAGTTTACTCAAGAAATCTGCACTGTAAATGTGCTTTCTGTTTGGCTTTCATACAGCGTTCCAAAGATCCCTGTGTGAAAATGTCACCCCTCCAGCATTCTCTATGCCTCTTTACCACATAAACAGGCATAGTGGATGTAAATGTTTGGAGAGATGATTCTGGCAGCCGGACAGACTCTCGCAGCACTGCGTGTATTCAGTTTATGAAATGGAATTAGAATTGGAGCGGTTGCCAAGAGAAGATTCTCCTATAAACGGCAACTGTACTATTAAAAAAATATATTTTTCTTTAGAGAATATCTTGCTGTATGAATGATGGAGCGATTCAAACATAGATATCCTCCAGATGTCATTGTACTATGAGCACGGATCATTGAAAAGCATTTTAGCCGCAACAGGAAACTGAAAACGACTGCAGTGCAGCGTGAGAAGGACAACTTTACGCGGAGATCTAGGCAGGGGGTCCTAGAATAAAAGACTTCATTAAAAAAAAAATGAAGTTCTGCGGAAGTTATTCATATTCACTAGCATATAAATAATGTTAAGGTATTTAAGCAGACTTCAAGCAGATTTATGCATTTACATTTTTTGTCAAATCTGTGAAGCTATTGGTTTAAAAAATCTAACTTAAATCTATTAATTTGTCCTCCGATGTGGTCCAATTATTATTAATACTAGTAATATATAATATTATGAAATTAATGTGATAACAGGAACATCTTACCTTTCACAAAGACTTTCTTAGAGTTTCTACAAGAAATGTTCGTTCAAAAGTTTGGCGTCAGTAAGATTTCTGGCTGTTTTTAAGTCTCTTATGCGTATCAGGGCTGCATTTATTTAATGAAAAACTGAAATATTGTGAAATATTATTGCGATTTAAAATAACTGTTTTCCATTGTATTATATATTAAAATGTAATGTATGTGATGGCAAAGAGGAAATTTCAGTAGCCATTAACCTAACTTTTGAAAACTGTGTTTTTTGTGGAAACCGTGAAACTTTTTTCCAGGATTTTTGGGTGAATAAAAAGTTCAAAAGAAGCATCTATTTGAAATTAAATTCTTCTGTAACATTGTAAATATATTTACTGTCAGTTTTGATCAATTTAACGCATCCTTGCTTAATAAAGTCACTACATTTCTTTTAAAAAACATCTTACTGACCCCAAACTTTTGAACTGTAGTGTAAATGTAACTATAACATACCAAATATGTTATATATTGTAATTTTATAATTATAATGGAAAATGCACATTTAAAACAACTACATGTTTTAAAGAACACACTTTTGGTTTCATCGCAAAACTGGAGTCTGTCCATGATGATTTACATTTGGTATTTTTCTTACATTCAGTCAGGCTAAAGGAATCAGTGTGAGTGGCGTGAGTCCAAACATGCAGGACGCTTAGAAAAAGCAGGTTAAGGTTAGAAAATAACTGTGGCAGTTCACTATCAGACTGCTAACCTTCAAACAATTTATCCTAGCAGAGAATAGCCCACCCTGGAGGGATTAGGCCAGTACTAATATTTAAACCAAACACTCACACTGGGGCAAGTCACACCCCTAGGCAGGTCTCTGGCGGACAAATCAGAAGTGCTGTTTGGGATTATATGAGAGCGGAGGGTGTGATTAAATGTCTTGATTGTCTGATTAAGGACCTGAATGTGTTTGTTGTGGCTTCATGATTTTTGTTTTCGCAGGCAGCCGTGAGGCGGCGTTCGTATATGCGATCTCCTCGGCGGGGGTGGTTTTCGCTATTACCCGTGCCTGCAGTCAGGGGGAGCTAAAGTCGTGCAACTGTGACCCCCACAAGCGCGGCCGGGCCAGCGACGAACGAGGAGAGTTTGACTGGGGTGGCTGCAGTGATAACATCAACTATGGGATAAAGTTCGCCAAAGCCTTCGTAGATGCAAAAGAGCGAACTGTGAAAGACGCACGAGCACTCATGAACCTTCATAACAACCGCTGTGGCAGAATGGTGAGAACAGGGACTATGTGACGCATTCATGGTGATATAACTGTATGGTGGAAAAGTCGAACGAATGAAGCCAGTATTACAACCAGGGTTTGAAATTAACACCCGCCAACTCACCAAATGTGGGTGAAAATCCCCTGTGGAGGGTAACGCATATCAACACACTAGCCAATTTGGCGGGTTATGATTCATAAATTATGTTCTATCACTTTGCATGGCATTGCTATCAGAGCCCTTTCCATAAAAAGAGGCTCAATCATTAGCAAATCAAAGTATATATATATATATATATTTAAATATATATTTAAAAAAAAACATCTAAACTGTGCCATTGATAATCTGGTTTATTTGCGCAAATTTTGTTTTGGCTAGGCGACATTCTGAATGGCCGGTAACTGAACAATTTAGTAGCCAATTGGCTGGTGAGTGAAAAAGTTAATTTCAAACCTTGATTACAACTAAACAACTCAGTCTATAAATACGGGCATAAATAACACAAAAACATTGTTCTATGATAACGTTCCTGTGAAACTCTGTTTACATTCTGAGGCTATTCTTGGCCACATGGAATCTGTTCATATAATTACTACTAGGGATGTTTTCCCTGTTTCTCTGTTTTATAGGCTGTAAAACGCTTTATGAAGCTGGAGTGTAAATGTCATGGAGTCAGTGGGTCGTGCACTCTGAGAACCTGCTGGTTGGCAATGTCCGATTTTCGTAAAACAGGAGATTACCTTCGCAAAAAATACAACGGAGCCATCGAGGTCACCATGAACCAAGATGGGACAGGATTCACAGTAGCTAATAAAGACTTCAGGAAAGCCACAAAAAATGACTTGGTGTACTTCGAAACCTCACCTGATTACTGCCTCATGGACAAAGCTGCAGGTAAGAATGAAAACAAAAACATGAAATAACTATGGTCAGATGTTGCCTTCTTCACACAGAATATATGTATTAAAAAAAGACCTCAAAGTTTACAATTAAAACAGAAGATACCACACGTAAGACAAGACTGCCATTATTAGTTAAATTGGTTAAAGAATTTAGAACAAACAAAACACGGATGTTTAAAGAATATCACTACAGCGAGGTCTTTCAAGCAGTGTAAATACTGACTCATTTAGTTATAATGCAATTAGCACTGACCTATACTGTGACTCATGCATTACTAATGTCACAAATAGTTAACACTGACGCACTCAGCATCTTGGATTTTGCGTAGACTTCTCCGAATTAAGAGTTAGATTATACTAGACATGCAGACTGCAGGAAGTACTTAGTCTGCCTGATGATAAAGGGATAAAAGTGTGATAAATAAAACCTTGTTTACGAGAGACCGTAAAGTGTTCAATGAAGTCTAAGCGGGCGTTTACACAACACCATTTTCAACTAAGAACTGAAAACGTTTTATGCGTTTTGGGGGCCTGAAAACGCAAACTTTTGAAAACGGGTTTCAAATTGCAAGTTTTTGAAAACTATACCATTATCATCTCTGTGTAAACTACAAAAACGTAAATGTGTGAAAACGGTCATGCGCGTTCCGTGTTAAATCTATAGCCACAATTTTCTTCACAAAGTAACATCGCCAACTACTGGCCTGGCAGCATAATGCAGCGTTTTTAGTCGTTTTCGTCAATCCGTTTGAACAGGGATTGTTTTGACAACGTTGTTGTCTGTACACGGAAAACGCAAAGGAAAAATGTTTCTGTTTTTAGTACATGGCTGTTGTGTAAACGTACCGTAACAGGCTGGCCACTGAATCACCTGCAGACCTCAGAGGATCCTCACCCCTGAGATCCAGTCTGATGGTGGTAAGCCATGTTCATTTTTACATGACTTGATGTGTGAAGAAAGACAGGATTCAGTAACTGAGGTAAATTGACTCTCACACCTGCCCTGCCCTGCCCTAAACCTAACTATAAACCTTAAGGGTAAAAAGGGCAATAGAGGCTTTGACAAGGTCAGAAAAGGTGGGATGGGATTTTTGCTCCGTTAATCCTTGATGCTCTGACACACACTTATGCATGTATCATCTGGACTAGCGGCACAAGTGCCATGTTCAATTGGTAATGGGTCATAAATAGACTAACTTTATGACTCAATTTTTTTATATATTTTTGTTTAATTTGTAAAAATATATGTATTTATTAATTAATTTTGTATATATAATTTATCTGTAGTGTTTCCAGGGGATGAATCTAGAAATGCAACTTCTCTGAAAGCATTTTAGCTCGTGTTATGCTTTGCCGTGGTGCAAATACATGCAGATGTGTTACTTTTTTGGGGTGGTGAGCCACTCAACCATACATTGGACACTACTGATAAACCTAATTATACAGGGCTTCCTAAAACGAACTAGTCGATTAATAGTTTAGACAACATATTCCTATACTGGAAACATATCACGCCACACTGTGTTACTCTGCTTTTTTTGAGAATACTACTGCAGCTCATGCATCAGTGTGATGGTTTGAGTGTGTGTTTGGGTCAGACAGACAGCTCACAGCTCAGTGATTTCAGAGGGTCAATGCGCTTACCCCCTAACCACCACCAGCATCACCACCCCAGTGGAATTTGCACCCCAAGGATACAACAGGCTCATTTTTCAAATCCCATTCTTTCAAAGCTGCCAGCACAACCATCACTCTCTCGTTCTCATGGCCGTAGGGCAAGTAGATTTTTTTTTTTTTAAGAAAGAGACCATCACTGTCCACTGTGTGTTTAACCTTGCGAAACAACACAGCAGACTCCGAAACACCAATCCGATTATTTATGGTCGATCTTACTTTCTTTGTGACTTTGTGTTACAAGACAGGTTGGATGTTTCATAGAAGTTTTGTGATATATTATTTATTTGACATATTATTTTGCAGATGTAATTTTGTATGTCCAGCCAAATGGTATTTTGGCTGAATTATATGACCGGGACTCCATTAACTCTGTAAAGTCTGAAATAGGAAATACTAATCAGGAAAAATCACACATTAGACTGTCTGTTAAACCTTTAGACAAAATATGTTACAAAAAAAACCTAAAAAAAAACATTTACTTGTTTTTTACGTAAAACTTTTATGTTTCATTTTATGATCATATTTGGTACGTCAGGGTTCAATGGTAATTTATTGATTACAAAAATATGCTTATCAAATGTGAATCTTTTCTCTTTATTTAATATTTTTTTGTTCATAATAAGATACATTCTTAACTGTGCTTTTTGGTAGTCAAAATGAATGAAATATGGTTATAAATTACTAATATATATATAAAATATGCATACTAAATATATAAAGATAATTTATATGAATAAATAAATGATAATGAATAATAATATAAGTAAAAACATTATGGTAGCAGGAACATTGTAATAGTGAAATTTGAATAATGACAGATCAGGGTGCATATATATATCATACAAATATAATTTTCCACTAATATATTTTAATTTGTAATTAATTTGATTCTATGATTTAATGATTTGATGCTTATTTGTATTGTTGAATTACTTTTTGGTGTATGTTAGGTCACCACTTGATGTCCAATGTAAAATCTGGGTCTTGAAACAAAACCATTTCCTTTTTATGGATTCCAGGTTCATTGGGAACTGCTGGTCGGGTCTGTAACAAGACGTCCCGGGGGACCGACGGCTGCGAGGTCATGTGTTGCGGACGGGGCTACGACACCACACGCGTAAAACGCATCACCAAGTGTGAGTGTAAGTTTAAGTGGTGTTGCGCCGTCGAGTGCAAAGACTGCGAGGAGGCTGTCGACATTCACACCTGCAAAGCTCCTAAACGTGCCGAATGGCTGGACCAGACCTGAGCCACGCCCACTTCCTCCCGTTCCTCAGGATTTTGTCCACGGCATTCTGGGATATGAAGTCCATCCCTTGCGATTTGTACCCTCCCCCAATCCCTCTTCTTTGTTGCATGGCTTTATTTGAACTTATTTTGTGAAAGCACTACAACTGAAATCTACATTTCTCATGAGCGCCTTGCACACTTTGCCCGATATGGCAGATGTATCTCTCTTTCTTCTTCTCTCTCTTTTTTTGTTGTTGTTTTTGTTGTTTTGAATTGATCGGCGGACGGTAAAGGTTTAGGATTCTAGAACAACCTGTGCTGTAATGTGTTGGTATATATATATATATATATTTTTGTTTCGTTTTTGACGTGAGAGTTCTGTTCTATGAGTGTTGTTTTGTGACAAAAGGTGTGCTGCTTTTAAAATAATATTTTAAACTGACTCTGAGCCTATCAGATATTATCATGGCTAAAAGCTGAATATGTACATCACATGTTATTGACAACACAGCCGTGTACTTCACATACATCACGTGCCCATACTGGACTACAGTATTTTACTCTGACTATTGGTACCGAATATAACAGAACGAATGAGGCTGGTCAGAGGGACTCAAGAGGACAAAATGGATGACAGCTATGTGGGCTGCTCACTCCACATGGAGCCCTAACAGAGAGTTTCTCTGGAAGCTACAGAGGCGTTTGGAAGGGTTAGATGTAATATTAATAATATAAATGAGCATGCACTAAGGACATTAGCTAACAGTTGAGCGTAAATGACATGTTATTATAAAACTCATCATTGCCTGTGTAAACAAGAAGAATGGTGTTAACAGCTGTGACTGGTAGAGGTGTAAGCTCTCATTAGCTCTCCTGTGCTGTGGTACTTGTTAACTGTGTAATTATTTTTTCAGCAAAAGTTCATATAAAGACATTAAGTAAGACACAAAGAGTCATTTTATTTTGCTTTTCTTCCCCTTAGCCGTAAACGTCATATGACAAATTACTCTGGAACTGCAGGATAATGATGTCAAATTCACTCCATCCATAAAAAAAAAAAAAATCCTCTAGAAAGAATTGAGCACTGGTAAAATATCTACTTTAATTTAATAAATATACACATATATTTACACTACTCTTCAAATGTTTGGGGTCAATACAATTTCTATTCATCGAAGAATCCTGAAAAAAAATAATAAGCAGCACAACTGTTTTCAACTGTGACAATAATAATAAGAAATGTTTCTTGAGCATGAAATCAGTGTATTAGAAGGATTTCTGAAGGATCATGTGACTAAAGACTGGAGTAATGGTGCTGAAAATTCAACTTTGCCATCACACAGGAATAAATTATATTTTAAAATACATTCAAATTATTTATATAATAACAACATAAGGATGACGGCATAGGCATACAGTGTATCTGCCTGCAGGGGTTAATGAGTCATGCTAACCAGCCAGACATTGACCCCTTGGTTTAAATCAGACTTTGCATTTGGGTATCTTAAGAGAGATCTTCGACATAAGGGCTGCTTAATAAAAGGGCCTCCCTTTCTACGAAACGTGACCAATGACCAAGCTGAACTGTCCAATAATGAGCTGATTAGTTTAATGACAGGGCAGAGGCAGCTTTGAACAGGCCCCCGTCACAGTGGGGCTTGTGTCTGCTTGTGATTTCAGAGCTTTTTCAGGATGGTTTGTTTTCTAACCAAAGCTTGTTGTTTCCTACAATCTTCTCTCCTTCATTAGGTGCAAGTCATGTTTTTAGAAGGTTTGCTTTTATTGAAAAAAAAAAAAAAACGATTTTGCAATGGCCAGTGACCCACTCTCGAGAACCATTTTGTAATTTATGGCATTTATCAAAAGAAATATGCAATGTATTAACCCCTAATTTTAATTTTTCCCACGCAGATTCACAATGAGTTCAAAACGGTCAAGAGAAGTTTGCCACGGAAGCGAAATTTCCAACCGAAAGCTGTTTGAAAGTTACTTCTGTGTGAGCTGTGCTTGACAACAGATACCAAACGTTTTTGCTACTGTGACAGCACTTTTAGTCGGTATGTTCACATGCACTTTAAAAGTTTGATTTCAGTTGAAATTAAACAATTATTTGTCCTTTAAAACGTCTTGTAAAAAAAAAAGAAGTAATTCCAGGACTATTTTTACAAAGTTGCACTGACCGTTATGTGACGTTACTACTTTCTACTCAAGGACCTTGACAGAAATGTAGTGGAGTAAAAAGTACGACATTTGTCTTTCAAATGTAGTGAAGTTAAAGCAAAAACTTTCCAGTAAAATAATACTCAAGTAAAGTACAGTATAGTAAATGTACTTTGTTACTGTCCACCTCCCTGTGATTTTAGGGATAAGTTAGGGTTAGATTTAGGGGTAGGGTTAGGACTAAACTTTTGAACAACAATGTTGGTCCAGGATCAACAAAATATGTTGATCCAGGAACATGTCTTACTTGGCAAAATCAAGTTGACTAACAGATAATGCGACTGTAGCTTGGCTTCGTTCTGCATGCGTACAGGTCAGTCAGACTACATTTGCTCTCACTGCAAACGACAGAGGTCACACAGAACGTGTATTTAATCCTTCAAATATCCGATTACGCATTGTGTCGTATGCTTTGACACAGATAAAGACTGTAGCTCGACTACTTAAAAACCTGCTGCAGCTCAAACATATTGAATGTGAGTTGAGTTACACTGCTTTGGTTACGTACATACCAGTGTGTGCGTTCTGAATCAGGCCTAAAAATGATGTTCTGTAAAAGTGAAAGTATTGTAATCTGTCAAACATTCAGTGTTTCCTGGGGAAGTACAGTTTGATCTTATAAGGAAGCAGTTGTGCACAATAGGGTTTCTCTGATTGCTTTGAATGAGCTGCGGACCATTATAACTAATCGTTACAGTATGATAATTCAAGCATTTTAACAGTGGCCTTAAACACACTTAATATGACCCTAGAGAACCAGGGCGCTGATAGAGAGATATAGAAACAGAGGGATAGAGAGAGATCAGTGCTGCCTGAAGCCTCATGTCACCAGCAAATAAATAGGCATCATGGTATCTGACTAATGCCACCGATCGGGCCCCGCTGAGTCTGTTTGGGTCTGCCCTAATTCCGCTGGCGGGTGAGAGGGTGCATGACCCTGATTAGGATCCAGGTTGCATACGGTGATTTATTAAACCTGGTTCAGAGAAGTTGGTTGCAGGCAACTCTCAAAACCATTTTGGGTTTGCACGGCATGCACCGGCAGCCTCAGTTCTGGGAAGAGTTGTTTTTTGAGGCCGAATAAAAGGTCAAATGAATGATCTCACAGCCGCTCTACTATTCACTTCAGTCCATCAGATGAAGAGAACTCAGGATTTAAATTCTCTTAGATTATTTTAAAGTCAATTATAAACCACCCGAAAGGGTTTAATTGGGTGAAATTTATTAGTTGGATGGATGAAGATGTGGGAAATGATAGAATCTGACATGTCACATTGGGTGGCCACACCCTCATAACTCTCTCTCTCTCTCTCTCTCTCTCTCTCTCTCTCTCTCTCTCTCTCTATATATATATATATATATATATATATATATATATATATATATATGTGTGTGTATATATATATATAAAAAGTTTGTGGTCGGTAAGATTTTTAAATGTTTTAAAAGAAGTATATGCTCACCAAGGCTGCATTTATTTGATCAAAAATACTATTACTATTAGAAATATTATAATTTAAAATAACTGTTTCTATTTGATTATTTAAAATGTATTAATTTTCATGTGAATTTTCAGCATCTCTCCAGTCTTCAGAATCTTTCAGAAATCATTCTAATATGCTGATTTGGTGCTAAAAACAAAAACAAAACATTTCTTATTAGTGTAAATGTTGAAAATATGCTTAATATTTTGTGTAAACCATACATCTCAATCAGGATTTTTTGATGAAGAGAAATTCTGCATTTATTTGAAATAGATTATTTTTCGTAACAATGTAAATGTCTTTATTGTTACTTTTGATCAATTTAATGTTCTTCCAGAATAAAATAAATAAATATATATATATTTGTTTTAATTACTAACCCTAAACTTTTGATGTTCTTGATTGTGCTGAATCAGATTGATTGTTGCTAGACAAGAGGCCAATTTTTGTCATGATGTCAAATAATAGTGCAAACTTAAACACTTTTCTTCATCTTATGCCATAACTTTATTATAACTTTGATTTATTTTAATAAATACTGTAGTCTTAGCATAGCGAGCACTGTTTTCATATTTTTTCACACACAAACACAAACACACACACACACACACACACACACACACACACACACACACACACACACACACACACACACACACACACACACACACACACACACACACACACACACACACTACTAAGAAAGGTGAGGAAAATATTTGATGTTAAATTAAATTTTATAAAGACTATAAAGGAAGACAGGAACCAAAAGCTCATTCCTGTACTCATACAAGAGAAATGGACAGAGATGAAGGGAATGGGAAAAGGGGGGAATGAAGAGAGGTGAGGAAAGAGAAGAGAAGAGAGGAGTGTTGGGTTTCTGAGTGGCCTGGCGGGCATTTTTATCAGCAAGCCTGATCTTAATCTGAGCAGAAAAGCAGCCTTCTCAGAAACACACACACACACATTCATCTTCATTACTTCTCCTGTCACCTTGTGCTGCTCCAGTGCATGCTGGGGTCTGAACGAGACCCAAAAATCCAGTCAGGACGCTGCTAAAGATGCAAACGCACATACATATACACTTGCTCTCAGACTAAAAGATATCAGTATCACAGACCCCCCACTATAAGTGACACCAACTCGCCATTTGTCCATCTGAGTGCCTGCATGTCATTGGATTTTACCACACTCAATTCCTCTCTTCCTTTCTCCATACATCATTCCCTACCTTATTCACCTCCCGACTGACATCAGGTGAAGCTCTTCATCAGGTTGATAAGAATTCATGCTGCGAAAGAATGGATAAAAATGCACATGTAACATCATGGGAACTTTTCTCACAGATCTTTTTGTACACAATAGTTCACAGACAAATGCATACATGCGCAGACATGCTAATTCAAGCGTATGAGGGCTGCTTCATATCAAGAAACACTGCATTAGTTTCCTCTGGGGAAATTTTGATATTTTGTGTGTGTGTGTGTGTGTGTGTGTGTGTGTTTGTGTGTGTGTGTGTGTGTGTTCTAAGAGGAACAGCTTTATGGTTTTACCTAAGATTGCAGTGGAAGGCCAGAGGGAGTGACCACAAAACAGAACATAGAGTCCATTACGTGGTACCGTATAAAAAATCCCCCTGAGTCAGCAGTCAAGAATGCCTTTAACTGATCTTGCCTGTTACTCTCTTTCTTTTCTATCTATCTATCTATCTATCTATCTATCTATCTATCTATCTATCTATCTATCTATCTATCTATCTATCTATCTATCTATCTATCTATCTATCTATCTATCTATCTATCTATCTATCTATCTATCTATCTATCTATCTATCTATCTATCTATCTATCTATCTATCTATCTATCTATCTATCTATCTAGCCATTCTGATTTTTTTCAGCATATTTGTGCAGTTTTTTTTATCGTAAACTATCCTTAAATTATTTATATTTTATTTAGGCATATTCATGTATTATTGCATTCCAATACGAAACTGAAAGAGTATGTTTTTTTTTTAAATGCTGAAAACATGTACAGTACAGGATCCAAAAGTCTGAGACCACAATTGAAAATACTTTGTATGGCATTAGTCTAATCTTAATTTTTTTTTCTTTATATTAATTGCATTATTAGCATAACAATTTAAGTGAATTTCTTTATTGAAAATTTTGCATTTGAGAATATCTGGTGACAGTAAAGCACTCAAGCTGTAAAAACCTGATGGTAATGTTCTCCAGCATGATTTGAGAAAGATCCAAAGAGCATCTTGTGCTTCGGTGTAAGCAAGAGACTGTCTGACTATTATTGCAAACATAATAGTAATATTAAGTAACTACATGTACTTAATAGGGTTAGGATTATGGTTTGGTTTAGGGTTAGTTGCATGTAATTATGCATAATTTATTTATTACTAGTTCCTGTATGTAACAATGACACTGTAAAACAAAGTGCTACCAAAGTTTTTTTATCAAAAGTATTATGATTATGTTTTATTGATTATCTGATTGTATGGGTGAAAGAGTGCTGACTCTGCTTGTTGGCTTGAGGGTCTCCGGGTCAAATGCATGAGATTCCAGCCCTCTGAAAGGTATGAGTGTGCAAGAGCGAGAGAGAGAGCAGACAGATAGAAGGCTGGGGGATCATTCAGGTGCCTTTGAAGTTGCTTAGTGACTGTGCGTTTAAATGTACCGATGCTCTCTGAACACACTTCACAAAATTTTGATTCCTGGAATTATGGGTTCAGGGTCAAACTATTAAAATACGGACACTCAAAAACCACCTTTTCTGTTCACTCAGGTTGTTCAGACCAGATCATTGATACTGTGTGTTGTTAACGGAAGAGTTGCTCCATCCAGAACATTGAATCAATGAGTCGAACAGCAAACATTACTGTATAAGATACAGTATGTCCAGTTTGCTTTGCACAATGAATGGTGGGCCAACCCCGGCGGAGGGTGTCTTGTGATAAGTGGCCGAAACACCCAATGAGGTCGGGCACACAACTGAAGATGTGTCGCACTGGTGGCACCATGGGTTCTGTGCCAAATTTCACCCCACCCAAGATGACATCTCCATTCAATTGTTGTGCTGAAAGTTAGGGATCTTTAACAACCAGTCCTAGTAAGAATCAATTCAGTGTGATTTGCAAACCAATCTAACAGGTTCACCGAAAATAATGATTTTATATTAAACATATTTAAAAAAAAAAAAAATGTGCTCAATTGAGGTGGATAATGTTTTCATCCGATAAGAAGTCATCACTACACCTGCTGCTGATCATCACCAGATACTGATTCCCTGCACCTGCACTCCCTCATCAACACAGCCTACATCAACCTGCATCACCCTCACATCGTGTTTGGTCTCGTCAACGTTACTGCTACGTAAACAGTCAGACTCCTTACCTGAACACTCACCTGAGATCCCCCTGTCCCCTGTCCCGATCCAGATCTCAAGTCATCGTGTTCATCCTTCACCTGCAGAGTTTTCACTTCAGTCATCGCCAGCTAAGTCTTCATCACCTATCATCAAGTCACCATCCTTTCACCATCGTCTGGTTCACTCTGCTTTTACTTAAATCATTTCACCTTACCATCTGTCTGTTCCCTTCTGTGTGTGTGACAATGGGAATGTAAGCAAACCATTCTTAACACTTTTCTGTTAGCTGGCTCGGAGAGTCTCGATTTCTTCCATTTGAAATATTGAGCAACAACATTTTTTTAATAAAATGTAACAAATAAAAAATTGTATTATGCTTTAGAATGCAGTGAAATAAAATAAAATGTGTTTTCCAATATGTAAATTCTTAAAGTAAAAATTATTTCTATCGACCCCTGAAAATGACCATGTCATTTGAAAACTGGTTGCTGAGAGAAGCAAATACGTTACCATAAAAATGTCCTTTCTTTCTTCCTCAAAATGAATGCAATGGAATCGTTATGGAACGTGGATCATTCGGTCGGATCAAAACCAGGGTTTTTCAATTCCTAGATTCCCATCACATTACTAACAAACCAATGTGCACACAAAACACGTACACAAACAAACACACCCTTACACATATTGTAACAGCTGAGTTCTTCTTTTTTGCTCCTTGGTTTGTTTGACATTTCTCTCTTCCTTGTCTCAGAGCTGACATCATCTAACCCTTCCTCGCCCTCGATGGCAAGGACACTCCAACCAAAATAAACAGGCATGCCAGGGACACCTTAACGGCGCTCCCTCTCACAGCACTTCACTTTGACTCTCAAATCACATTTCTCAAAAGTGTTTAAACTGTAGGGGTTTACTCAGCCATAAACAGACTCCTAATGTGTTTACATAGCCATATATTCTGCCCATCTACAGCTGTTAGAGAGAGATGGCATGTGTGGGGGGCTAGAAAGAGACAGAGAGAGTGTGGCGGATGACTGACGGAGATGTGAAGAGAATGAGATTAAAACACCTGTACATCTCTGACACAGGTGTGGAGATCTACTTTTATGTCTGTGGAGCCGTTGTAAGACTTTTTTTCAAAATGCAAGCTAGAGAGAGAAGGGTGAGAGAGAAATGTTTGTGCGTGTTTGAAAGTCTCCGTAAACATTTCAATAAACACATTCCCACTCAACTAGAGCAACATCACATCACAGAGATGTTCATCTGCAATATCACGACATCTCACTGTTGATAATCGTTCTCACTCTCTCTTTCTCCCGCTTGACCCCCCACAGGTCAAACGGCATCTTTTTAATATTACAGTTGTTTCTCAGATAAAGCAATTAGATTAAATGGAGAGCAAATGGAGGCCTTAGTAATCTCAGGTCTCTACAAAGTCACACTGTGCTCAGATTCACCAAGAGACCAAAGTTTGAAAATGAAAAGTCACAAAATAAAACCAAACTTTCTCACAAATTCTTCTAAGACCAAGTCAACAATTGACTCATTTGTTTTTGTTCTTTATTTCTCTTCTAGGAAAAACATCTGAGGCAAAGTTGATATTTAAAATACCTGAGAAGTACATACTAAAGCCACTTGAGCACTGAAAGAACAAACTCTGAGCAATTAAAGAGTCTTGTTTTTCTGTTTTTCCCCTCGATTCATTTATCTGTATCTTTTACTTTTAGAGAAAGAGAGGGTTTCATCCTTTTTTTTCCTCTTTCTTTTTTTCTTGCTTTGTTACACTTTTTCAGCAGCCAGTACTTCCAGTTTTTTACAAGATACATTGCATAAGAAAGAGACAAAGTGTGTGAGAGAGCACATTTGCTCAGTGAAGACCAGTGTTGTTGTTGTTAACTAAAACTGAAACTATAAAATATGTTGGTAATGTTCTGTGGGAGAAAATGCCTTGTTGATGCCAGAGGTCAGATGAGAATGGCCAGACTGGTTCGAGCTGATAGAAAGGCAACAGTATCTCAAATAACCACTCGTTACAACCGAGGTCTGCAGAAGAGCATCTCTGAACAACATACAACATGTTGAACCTTGAAGAAGAGAAGAAGAAGGGCTACAGCAGCAGAACACCACACCGGTTGACACTCCTGTCAGCTAAGAACAGGAAACTTATGCTACAGTTCGCACAGGCTCGCCAAAATCTGACAATAGAAGATGGGAAAAAACGGTGCCTGGTCTGATGAGAAACAACATGAAAGCATAGATCAATCCTGCCTAGTATCAACTGGTGCTGGTGGTGTAATGGTGTGGTCAATATTTTCTTCGCACACTTTGGGCCCCTTCTATTATTTATAAGGATCTTCTATTCCTCATACATACTGAAATACAAATCTAATGTTTTTGGCATTCAGGTAATCTGTCTTCATGTCTCATAAAGGCCTCTGAAAGATGCTTTGATTTCTTTCATAGATTCCCAGTTTTTCTGTATTATGTGAAGTCAGATACCACTAATGAATCACTTTAACTTTACAAGAGTTTTCCCTGGAGTTTACTCAAAACACCATCACCACCTACCACACACACACATATACACAGACATCCCGACACACACCTGAACGTGCTGATAGCACTCTTCTCCCCTTAAACACCAGCAGCAAAAGCAAACGCTGCAGGGTGTTGTGATGCTTTACCGTCAAACAAACCTGACCTTCTGTCCCCCTCCTCTGTCTCTGTGTTGCTGTCTGGGTTTAGAGGAATGATAGCCTCTGCGTGAGGGATTTTTCACTGTCCTCACTGTGTGTGTGTTAGTGCTAAAGACTCTTTTCAGTCGTAACCAGAATTCCTCAGTGGAGATGAATCAGTCTGATTGGTTGTGACACAGCAATCGTATAGGAGACCAACAGTTGATAATAGCAGTTATTCCCATCACATTTAAAGCCACAAAGTAAAGTCTGTCATTCCACAAAAAGATCTTGTATACGCTGTGTTTGGTCCGCTAAAGCACAGAACACTCCATCTGGATAACTGGAGGTCTCCATGGACTCTTTGCCTTTGTTTTGGTGTCTCAAATGCATGAGCTGCCAGTCTTGGTTTGAGATGTTGAATAAAATAGAAGGTAAACCCTTCTGGCAAAGCAGAGGCCCTTGACAGCATCTTGTTGGTGCAATCTGTGTTGGTGGGACCAGCTTTATGTCACCTCAATGTCTTTAAATTCAGAGAGAGAATGAGACAGAGAGAAGTACAGCGAGACAAAAAGATAGTTGGCTTCACATCAGCACTACTGTATAGGCTAAACAAAGTCAAATAAATCATACAACGCAAAAATGCATGTGAGAGAATATGAAATAAAACACTTTAGGCAAAGGAACCATTTAAAATTGTGCGCATTTTTTGTTTCTCAAGAAAATGTAGCACTAAGCACTACTTTCTCCCATCCAGATTTAAATGCAAGCCATTTACAGATTTCCCTGAAGAGTTTAAATGCATCTTTGGCACACATTGTTTGTTAAAACAGCCTGACATGGAACACAGTGGCTCAACCAATTGTGTGAGTTTGGGGCGGGGTTTGCCTGTTTTGACGACCAATTGAGTACAAGGAAACCTGCTTCAAAACAGTCATCATTTTTACCAATAATAATGGCACTGAAATCCACTGTCTCCTCTGCTGAGAAGTAACAAAAGCTTCTCAGTTACAGCACATGCGTGTGGTTTAGAAGAAGTCTCTGTGTTTGATTGGATCATAAAAGGGATAATACCTCCACATATCCCTCCACATCAAAGCGGGAGGCCTTAACAACTGTCACATCACATCAGTGCCTTTCCAAGTGTGTGTGTGTGTGTGTGTGAGGCAGAATCTATCAGGGCAAAGCAGGATCAAAGGGAGGTAAGGTTACTACACGCACAGGTCGTGGGAACACACCTCACTTCCTCACCGCACACGCACATACAAGGATTTTAACTGCAAAGTTCAGTGCAAGGGAGTCGAAACCAAGAAATATAAACCAATAGACACTAATGTTGGTTATGATCAAAGAGATGACACATTAGTGATGGATGACTCTCTCTCTCACTTCTCTCATCCCTCACTACCCCTATTTTGCTGTGTTGTGATGATAAGGTTTTAAAGAGTTCACACACACACACACACACACACACACACACACACACACACACACACACACACACACACACACACACACACACACACACACACACACGCATAAGTCTTTGTGAGGACGTGATAATGATATAATGCAATCCCTAGCCCCTTTCCCTAACCTTAACCATCACAATGAAGTGCCTAACCATAACCATAACCATAACCTCAATCTAATTCTAATCTTAAACCCATAACGAAGAATTAACTCTCAAACAGCCCTTTAAAGGGGTGTCAGAACATGAGGACCTTCCTCACTCTGAAGGTCTAAAACTCAAACGGGTCCTCACAAAGATAACTGTACAAGTAAAAAGGCACACACACACACATTTGTTCCAGTTACAGGTTTGCCGTCTTCAACTAATCTTTATGGGAATGCCCTCACTATAGCCTATAAGAAAATATTCCGTATCCTTTCACTCTTTTTTCCTGTTCTGATATCATACGTCCATGCTTGAAAGCTGTTTGAAAGGTCGTGGAAAGAATTTGTAAATCTGCAACGCTATGTTTGCCTTTGCTTTGTTTAATTCTGCTCTGTTAAGAATCACATTTAATCTGTAAGGTTGAAATATTGAGGCCCTGTATTAGTGCTATATGTAGCTTAGGAGATAAACCTTCTTGCATCCAGTCTCTGGAAAATAAGGAGTTCACCAGAATCTGTGGTTTCAACAACAGGACATGACAGAGGAGATGGGAGAATAGGAGCAGAGAGAGAAAGGGGAAAATAGGGGCGTAAAGGCTCTCTCCAGGCAAGCGCATTAGTTCCAGGACGTTAAAATGAAGTCCGATGGATCATCCTCTTTCTGAGATCGACTTTCATAATGCCCTGTTTACATTTATATGTTCATTTCATTTATGTTTTCGGCATACAATCTAAAACCACTTACAAATTTTGCATGTATTGTGCAGTTACTTCAGCAGGTGAAAGAGTTCATAGAAAAGTCCTCTTTCCCTATTTATCAGAACTTGAACTATTTATCTCCTTTTGAATTAGTGAGTTTTGAGGTAGACGGCCTACTCTGTCAAATATCTTCTTGAGAATAAAACAGGCCCCAGATGTGCATGTTGTTGGCCTGCAGTGATTTCACCACTATGGTTTTAGTTGTGAAGGTGCTTCCCAGAGTAATGGCGCCATCTGCTGGTCAATAAAGTTGTTTTCTTCTTTCTTTTCACTGAACAGCAGTTCATATGTTAGATCAACACTGCTGTCTTGCAGGACAGCAGAATAATTGAATCTGAACGTTCAATTTATTTTACTGTAATACTATTGTTTATTAACATTACTGGATCATCATTATAGCCTAATGTTTGTGTGTGTTCCCACTTAACCATATTTTAGTGCCATGTATATTTGTAACTTGCTTGTGTGTATTTGTAAATGCTTTGACCAATTTGCATGCAAAGCAATGAAGTACTTTAAAATGTAAAATTGAATGGAAATTAAAACTGGATACCTGGGATTTTATAAAGCTCAAGCAATTTAGATTTCAGACAGTATGCAGTGCAGTTATGGAGTATGGCATTCAGATTGTATTGTTATTATATTAATAAAATGTATTATAATTTGTTTTTTTACACACTGTCTCAATAAAGGATAATACAACTTCTTTCAATCAATTTGGTTTTGTTTAAAGAAGAAGCATGAAACGGAAGTTCCAGCCTTTTCTTCCCTATATGTAGCCTATATTCGAGTGAAACGGCTTTTCGAAAAAGAAAGAATAGGATAGGGCACAACTTGATTTTGTCCATTTGTTGGATTGTTGTGATTTGCTACTGTTGTGTGTAGCATCATGTGAGTGACAGGTCCCTCCCTCGTGCCAGTATGGCTAAACATAAATAAAACTGCAATATTCCATAAAAAAAATAAGAACGTACTCGGTTACTAACGTAACCTCGGTTCTCTCTAGAGAGAGGAACGAGTACTGCGTTGTCGTAGCAACGCATTGGGGAAAATCCTTTTCCACGAGAATACTGAAGCAAAAAATTATCCTTAATTTTGTATCAATGTAAAGCGCATTGCCACAGCATACAGACCTAGGCGAGACAGCTCGCGGGCCTATTGGCTGCTGTGCGGCAAATGCTTCGCGCCCTCCTGCGTCACGTCCCGCCGAAACGGGCGTGGCTTAGGGCTATATATTTCGCTCACAGGCTTATGAACTCTGATTTTTAAAGCGAAACAACCAGAGCGCATACACGGCAAGAAACGCAGTACTCGTTCCTCTCTCTAGAGAGAACGGAGGTTACGTTAGTAACCGAGTACGTTCTCTTACGAGAGATACTCTCGTACTGCGTTGTCGTAGCAACGCATTGGGGAACACCCTGTAAGACGCCGTGTATGCAGTGATCCGACACCATAGACTTCGCTATATGATACATTTATAGCACTGGTAGTACTGTCTATTAGAACTGACTGACCGTGCATCGGTTTTGTTTTACAGAAACCGTGTGACATGTAGCCTGTAGTGATTGTGGGCATTGAAAGCGGGCACGCTCACTACATATGATGCACAATCGACATGAGTCGATATTAAGTGCGCAAGCCCTGTATTGTGTAGGGCTGTGCTTGTGTGTACGAATGGGCACTGAGTAGTGGGCATTACAGTCACACACGTTACACCATCGGCCGTGGCCGGGACACCACGTAGCACAGAGAGTACTGTCTATCAGAACTGACTGACTGTGTATTTGTTTCGTTTTTACAGAAACCGTGGGACATGCAGTGTGTAGTGATTGTGGGCACTGAAAAGCGGGCACGTTCACTAACTTACATGTGATGCACAATCGACATGAGTCGATTTATGTGTGCAAGCCCTGTATTGTGTAGGGCTGTGCTTGTGTGTACGAATGGGCACTGAGTAGTGGGCATTACAGTCACACACGTTACACCATCGTCCGTGGCCGGGACACCACGTAGCACAGAGAGTACTGTCTATCAGAACTGACTGACCGTGCATTCGTTTCGTTTTTACAGAAACCGTGGGACATGCAGTGTGTAGTGATTGTGGGCACTGAAAAGCGGGCACGTTCACTAACTTACATGTGATGCACAATCGACATGAGTCGATTTATGTGTGCAAGCCCTGTATTGTGTAGGGCTGTGCTTGTGTGTACGAATGAGCACTGAGTCGTGGGCATTACAGTTACACACAAAACACCATCGGCCGTGGCCGGGACACCAGAAAATACATTTTTAGATTTACCTGGGACGTCGTGAAAACGGCGTTTGTGTGCAGGCAAACGGGCCTTGATGCCGGTTTGGTGACTGCAGAATACACTGGCGCGGTCGCGTGTGTTGGCACCGTGCGAGCGAAAAGTTTTGGTGAAAGTCCGGCCGCAGCGGGATTTGAACACCGTCGCTTTCCTAGGCTGGCTAGGGATGCGTGGAGACTGTTTAAAACTGAAGCAGCAGTACGCAACCTGGTCGAAATGGGGCTTTCCCGGACTCTGCAACTTCTTCGTGAAACTCAGGAAGAGAAGCGCGAGTCGTGAGGACGGTAACGTACGTCCTCCTGCAGAAAACAGCCATCCAGCCAGTAAGCGCAGGCTCCACGGGCGCCGATCACTCGAGGCCGAGGCTTCGCGACGGCCTGCGTGAGCGATGCTGGCCTTCTTCTTCGACGCTCGCGAGCGGCGGGGGTGGGGAGATCCTCGGAGCTCGCCCATCCCTCGCTACCCGAAGCGAGGAGAGAACAGCAGTCGTCCTCCACAGACGCTGCTTCACCTTCCTCGTCCATGACTGACACGGCGGCATACGGCGGCCTTTGTCCGTCAGTCAGAGAGTCCAGCGAAGCGGGCGGAGAAGCTGGCGGCAGCAGCGGCGAGCTCCTCGTGGTGGAGGGAGGTTCCGGGATCCGCTGAGCACGGCGCTTTTTACGGCGCGGCACTGCAGCGGGCGGTACGAGTCCCCATCTTTCAACAGAGTGTTGATCTCGACCATGTCGTCGACGGAAGCGGCGGCAAGCTGCGGTCGCTGTCCGTCGGGGATCGACGATGAAGAAGCCGGAGATGAAGCTCGCGGGCGCACCGGCAAGCTTTGACGGCTGGGAGATGGTTCGGGGTTCCGCTGAGCACAACGCTTTTTACAGCGCGGCACTGCAGCGGGCGGTATGCAGGCAGGCATCTTGAAAAAGACGCTGCTCTTTTAGATTCAAAGTGTGAGTCGCGCCGGCGAACTCATACACACACAATACAGTTTAGTTTGCAAGTGAAAGGATATAAGCGCCGGAACGCGCAGCTGGAAGGCGGCGGTGCCAGCAGCTTCACAACTCTCCCGCTGATGTGCTCTCTCGACGGCGCAGCTTCCAACTCGGATCAGCGATGAGGTGTCTTTGCTGAAGGATTAAAAATCAGAGTTCATAAGCCTGTGAGCGAAATATGTAGCCCTAAGCCACGCCCGTTTCGGCGGGACGTGACGCAGGAGGGCGCGAAGCTCGATTGGCTTAAGCATTTGCCGCACAGCAGCCAATAGGCGCGCGAGCTGTCTCGCCTAGGTCTGTATGCTGTGGCAATGCGCTTTACATTAATACAAAATTAAGGATAATTTTTTGCTTCAGTATTCTCGTGGAAAAGGATTTTCCCCAATGCGTTGCTACGACAACGCAGTACGAGAGTATCTCTCGTAAGAGAACTGTCAATTTTTGTTTACATGTGACTTTAAAGAATCGGTTGAGTGAATGATTCAGTGACAAAACATGCTCACTTGTCGCCAGCTGCTGGCTTAACATTGTAACATGCAGAAGGACCACTAAATTGATCAGTGAATGTTTTATTTATTATGAACTGATTCAAAAGGTTCGTTTCAGCGATATGAATGAATGAATCCGCATTAATAAAGTGCAACTTTAAATCTTCCTTATATCCACTCTTCGAGTCGATTGTCAGACCGGAGGCGGGAGGGGAGAGCAGGAGCTGCGCGAGGCGGTGGCTCGCACTTCGTTTTGCCCTATTATGGTCACGAGCGTGACAGCGCGCGCTACCCAGCATGCGCCGCGGCGTGAGGCTCCGCCACAGGCAAGATGACCGACTTTGAGGAGCCGCTTTCAGACGAGGAGAAGGTAAAAATAAACAATAAGTTACCTTTCACACATCACTCAGATTCATGCGTTCGTATGTCCTTATATTAAAGCCCTCCGCTTGCAGAGGGCTGAACGGCTGCTTTCCGGAAGGAGCGCGAGGTAGTCTACTCTAGCCGGTTAGCTATGTGCTAATTTGTGAGGAAGTGAAATCGCAGCTTTGCACTCCCGCAAAACACAGAGACCTGACTAAATAACAGCGATTCGCCGAACTAACAAACATAATTTTAACAACTCTCGGGCTATACGTTAGAGTCAAAATGGCCGTGTTGTTTTCAGTGGAAGTGTTGTGAGCGTCAGCTGTTAGCCTGTTAGCTGTCAGAGTGAGTTCAGAAATAGATGTCAGCAGATCCACCCACTCCGAACCGAGCCGATGGGCTTTAACGGGCCGTGCTCCGGTAGAGTTACACTTGTGTGGGATAGCAGATGCCAGATCCTCCTGACACGACAGCCATCTGAGCCGAAAACATCGGCCGGATGAAGTTACGACCGCAAGAACGGGTGTGTTTTGAGGTGGAAGTCTGCAATCTCTGCGGGTGGAAATCAGTCACCACTGGCCTGCACCATATGAAACTCAAAACTTCTGTCAAAGTGACATAACATATGAATCGGCCACCATTCACTTTTAATACATGGAAAAAGACGCGATTAAAAGTGAACTGACCGAGACTAGCATTCTCCTAACATTTTACTGCAGAAACAACACAGTGTATCAATGATGAGAGAATTGATATTCTCATGATATCCCACAACCACATTTTCTTGGCATTTTCTTTACAGCCGTAAGACGCATTTCTCAATACTTAGGTCACTTTTTCAAAACTCTTCACACAGTTCTCCTAACCAATTTTCAGTTCGGCACAGCAGTTAATTTCACATTCAAAATGCACTTCAAATCACTTCATACATGTCTCAAATCAACATATTCTTCCATAACACTAGCAAAGGTTGACAGCCAACAAACACACTTCATCACCCACAAAACAATGACCTAAAACAACACTAACAATATAAAACAATAATATATTTTCCTCTGTAAATGCTTTCTTTCTTTCTTCTACCTCTCTACTGTTTACAATTCACTGCAATATATGTTACTAGAATGAATCAGACATGATGCAGTATGCTTCAATACTTTATATATTTTATGTCTTTTTTTGTTGTTGCACTGAGTAATTCCAAAGTACAAACATTTGTCTACACACCATCCACCGATACAGATACAATAGGAATCAGCTGTGGTTGGTCCAATTGTTTTTTATACCATTTCAATTTTAGATTCGAAATATATTTCATTACAATATTACTGTAGAAATGTGGCAAAATGCTGTCAGTTTTGCCCACATTCACTTCTGTTGTGCTCACTGTGTGAAGAGTTTTGAAAAAGTGACCTAAGTATTGAGAAATGTGTCCTAGTTGACTGTACAAAACTGTAATACATGTGGACATTTTCTGTATACTTACTTATATAGAATATATACTTATAAGCTGCTGTATACTTGTATAGCTTTGAGTTTCAGGCTCAGCTGACTTCCCCAGCCAGACCACATGAGATGGTAATTAGAAAGATTACCAGGTGCTTCCCTTTATGTTAACCTCTTTCCCTTCTCTTCATTAAATGTGTTTTGGTGGTTGGAAAACTGCACTGCTCCTGTCAGTGGGTTCAAAAGACATTAACTGTATGCTTTGTTGTTTGTGTGATCAGTGAAAGTTGCTTTGAATTGAATGTTAGTTCTGGTTATGTGAATGAATATGGTTTCAAAAAAAATGTAAGAGACAAAGTTTACCCAAAAATTAAAATGGTCATATTTACTCTCAACATGTCTCCCCAAACCTGTATGACTTTTCTTCTTTGGATCACAACAACAATTTTGAAATGTATTTTTTTGTCAATACAATGAAAGTCAATGGTGTCCAATGTTGTAAATACATACAGGGCACATACATGCATGCATACATACATAGATATAATACAATAGTAATGTTTATTTTGTTTGTTTTAATAATGATAATTATTACTAATATATGTATATATATATATATATATATATATATATATATATATATATATATATATATATATATATATAATACGGTATACATGTATAATATAGTCATATTGATAATCACACCATTTTGGGCCAAATTGTGCAGCTTTTTTAAAAATCGCGTTTTAATTTGCTATTGCAATATTTATCAGAAGAGTGCAAATTTTTTATTTATGTTTTGCTTCCAAATCATCAGCCCAATCATTGACTTTTATTATATGGTCATAAAAAGTTGAAAATGCATTCTTCAAAATATCAAATTTTAGTTAACTAATCATTTTAATAGCACACACCAGATCTGATGTATAATTGTCCTGGTCTTACACAAAGACATTTAAGCTAAGTTTGAGATTATGTGAAGTTAGGTTTGAGTAAGATGTTTATGGACATGTATTACTGTGGGTGATGTGGTATTGAGGTATAACAGTGTTTAAGTGGTAAGTTGTGCTTTTTTGGAATATGTGTATTGTTGAGATCTCAGCAGTGTGTGTTATTGAAGTGTTACAGGGTTTATGTATGTTGTAATTTGAGCTCTGGAGTCACCCGCTAGAAACTGGCTGTGATTCAGTATTGCTGAAGCCACCGTGCGTGTATCAGTAAGGCAAATATGTGCCCGCTCATAATTTATTGTGTTTTATTTCTGCAGGTCCGCATCGCATCTAACTTTGTGACCCACGCTCCCCCTGGAGAATTCAATGAAGTCTTCAATGGTGAGTGTCAATTTAAGCTGTTCTGTTCTGGGACCTTTTTCAGTTACAGTATTGGTCTAAAGTGCTAGTACATGGGAACATGCATTGCTCTAGTTTTTCATTATGCTTTTACTACTTGCTGATGTGAACTGAAGTGGCCTGTTGCATACTACGACATGTATACTAAAATCAAACACACACTAGTAATACACGCTATGCACATTTACACTACTAAGTTTTGGGTCAGTAAGATTTTGAATGAAATTAATACTTTTGTTCAGCAAGGATGCATTTTGTTGATCAAAAGCAACATTAAAGACATTAAAAATGTTACAAAAGATTTATTGTTTTTTTTTACTTTCAAATAAATCATAGAATCCTGAACATGTGTCATGGCTTCCACAAATATATTAAGCAGCATGTCTTTGACATAAGAAGAAATTATTCTTAGTACTGTATTTTGTCAAATGTTTTTACTGTATTTTTGATAAAATAAATGCAGCCTTGTTGAGTATAAGAGACTACTTTCAAAAACAATTTAAAAAAAAATCATACTGACCCCAAATTTTTAAACGGCAGTGTACAGTTTCTATGTACTACAGCACACACTATACTACAAGCCTGACTGCAGACCATGTGCGCGAATTACACGATTGTTATCTCCAACTGAAGCTACAATCCTAGCATATCTCCCTCAAACTTGAGCTAGTAGATAACAGATTTTATTCTTGACATCATCAAACAACATGGGGGAAAGTCTTGATCATTTTTACTGATTTGCACAGAATGGGTCAAAATAATTGAAAAATATGAATGAGATGGTGCTCATGTATAGATGGGAGACATCAGAAGCTGTTTATTTCTTTTTGCTCCCACTTCACAACACATTGCTCTCTTGCAGTTTAGTTGGCTGTTGCTCATCACGCTCACAGAGACGAAATTTCAAACCAGCTTTAAATTACACCAGGTTTTTGCTTGATTTTTATCTTTTTGTTTTTGTAGATGTGCGACTTCTCCTCAACAATGACAACCTCCTTCGGGAAGGGGCAGCACAGTAAGTTATTTTGCAGATCCGTGCGTCATGTTATAGTGGCAAGAAAAAGTATGCGGACCCCTTGGAATGAACTGGATTTCTGCAGTAATTTGCCATCTGGTCCTCATCTAAGTCACAACAATATACAAACACAATATGCTTAAGATGATAAAAGAAAAACATTGAATCCACCCTGACATTATCCTGTAGGATATTTTGGCAAACGACTGATGGATGCGTAAACACATTGAGATAGCTTTGAGTGTCTTTTGTAAATCACAGTAGCTCTACACCACACCTTCAAACTCATTTCATTAATTGGTCTCCAGGTGTGCAACCTACTGACTCCAATTAGTTTTTGTTGAGGTAATTAGTATGTGGAATCACTTTTTCTTCCAGCACTGTGAATGTTTAATGGATGGGTTCAATAAAGACGAGATAAATAAAAATAGTTTGTGTGTTATCAGCTAAAGCACTTTTGTTTGTCTATTGTTGTGATTTAGATGAGGATCAGATCACATTTAATGGCAAATTACTGCAGAAAGACAGTTCATTTCAATGGGTTCACATTCTTTTGCCATTGTATGTACAGATGCATCACAAGTTTATAAAGAGGGTTCATGCTGCATTTTCTCTTTCTCTGTTTCACAGTGCCTTTGCTCAGTATAATATGGATCAGTTCACACCTGTCAAACTGGACGGTAGTGAGGAGTCGGTAGGTTCATGATTGCCGTTCAAACTCTCAGATTCAGTTTAGGTTTTGTAAATGTGCATGTTTGTTTAGTTCCTGTGCTGCCCTAAGACTCTGTGTTAGTTTTGAATTGAGAGCACACTGTTGACACATTATTTATTCAAGCTGGGTGTAAACTCTGCTCAATGGAGATCTGTGTGTACTTTGTATGTGTGATTAGGGCAGGTGTGGTCATTGTACTGCGAGTGTTTGCTGCTGCGTGAGAGTGGCTGTAGAGCTCTGTGTGTGATTAGTTCTGTCTGAAGAGCGAGGCCCATCCTGTTCCTGCAGGTTCTGATCACCGAGCATGGAGATCTGGGTCAGGGACGGTTCTTCGACCCACGGAAGCGGGTTTCATTCCGTTTCGATCACCTCCGAAAGGAAGCGAGCGATCCTCAGTCTTACGAGGGAGAGACCGGCCTCCGGTCCTGGAGAGACGCCTGTGATGAAGCGCTCAGTGTTTACGTGAAGGAGCACTATCCCAGTGGAGTTTGCACGGTACGCATGTTTCCTATGGGAATCTCAACAAAATAATATGATTTCTGTAACGTATACATTTATGCATTGCAGCCATTATTTGTGAAATCATGCTCCTTTGGACACATATGTTCTAATGTTTCTGCTGCAGGTGTATGGGAAAACTGTTGACGGTCAGCAAACAATCATTGCTTGTATTGAGGGTCATAAGTTTGAGCCCAAAAACTTTTGGTGAGTAATGTTCAGTGATATATCTTCTTATAGGTGACTCTCTGGAATACTCAATTCTTATTGTTCAATCAAAGCATTTAAATATTGTCATATAATGTGACAACTGATTTCCTACACAAGTCTCTTTCATCTCACATAATAAATTAATTTAAACTCTTATCAGTATTTCATGTCTTTTTATTTTTAATGTATTTACACTACCTTTCAAAAGTTTGGAGTCAGAAAAAAGTATATTCTGCTTACCAATGCTGCATTTAGTTGATTAAAAATACTGTAAAAACAGTAATATTGTCAAATGTTATTACGATTTAAAATGTGTTTTCTCTTTTGATATATTTTAAAAGTTAATTTATTCATGTGATGGCAATTTCCAGCAGCAATGCTGAAAAGTTGTACTGCTTAAAGTTATGTGGGAATGTGATACTTTCCCCCCAAGATTCTTTAATAAATAAAAAGTTCAAAAGAACAACATTTATTTGAAATGGAATACTTTTCTTTTTTAACACAAGTGTCTTTACTGTACAGCCGTCAGTCACTTTTGGTAAATAATAGATTCAAAAGCTAAAATGGTCTGATTGTACCTCGACTCTCTGATGATCTCATCTTGTTATTCTCTTGTCAGGAATGGCCGGTGCAGGTCAGAGTGGAAGTTCACCATTAGTCAGTCATCAGCTCAGGTGGTGGGAGTATTGAAGATCCAGGTGAGACCTGACAGACTAGAATAGTGGGGGTGCGAAGAAAGTTTGACGGTGAAGAGTTTTTGATAAATAATTTGGTGTCCTACAGGTGCATTATTACGAGGATGGTAATGTTCAACTGGTGAGCCATAAGGAAGTGGAGGAGTCCATTGTAGTGACTGTAAGTTAAAAAATAAATGTATGTTTGGTTAATGTGTAAGATTTCTAAGTAGTTTTAAATTAAATTCCTGCCTTTTTATCTCTAGAATGAAACCCAGACTGCCAAGGAATTTGTAAAAATCATTGAAAACGCTGAGAATGATTACCAGGTGAGAATTTGATCTGATCAACATGTGTACATGTCATTATTTTATATGACTTTACATCCCTAATAAATGCTTCCCTCCAGACGGCTATCAGTGAGAACTACCAGACAATGTCAGACACCACCTTCAAAGCTCTCCGCAGACAGCTGCCCGTCACTCGCACCAAGATCGACTGGAACAAGATCCTCAGCTACAAGATCGGCAAAGAGATGCAAAATGCTTAGAGCCACCCCGGTTCCTTTTCCTTCTGTTAAATTGTGGAGCCGGCTCTCAGAACACCACATGCCGTTCGCTCAGTGTGAAGAAGTCTCCCAAAAATGAAAATTAAAAAAAAAAAAAACTGTTTAAAAGAGGATGTAATTTCATTCAACTTTCTGTCATTAATGGACTTCGATGGGTCTCAGCTGTGGAAGAGGTTTAATTGAGAACTTGAGGGAATCGTGGATCTAAATTATCTGCAGTTATTGCTTTTCTCTCATTTACCCGCTCGCAAGTCACTGAGTTTGTATTGTTTTGACTTTTGTCTCTTTTTTTTGTGAACTGTTACAGCTGCAAACGGTTTTGTGTTTTAAAGCAGTGGATAAGTTATGCCTCACTCACTGTATTTCCAAACCCCGATCAGGTGACAACCCCCCCCCCCTTCCTTCCTCTTCCTCCGCCTACTGACAACCTGGAGAGATGAGATTTCCTGCTGTCCTGTAACAGGGAAAATAATGATATTGGGAGAGGAGGGGAACGGGTTGTGTCTGGGTTTGGAATGGCCATATGTCTTAACTGCTTTCTCCATATCTTTCTATAACAGTGACTCACAATCTGCTAAACTAAAATGGGTTAATAACCAAAAAAGGCAAAATAAATAAATCCATGGATAAACCTCTTTTGTGGCAAAGACATCCAAATTAAGTCTTGATTTTTATATTTACACACCAGTTGAAACTGACTGTCTGTTACTGGTACTTGTGATGCATTTAGGGTATCCACAGTCTGTTGTGTGACAAATCCAAAACCCACACAGTAAATCTGAGCTCCATTGCATGTTTCTGCCACACTGCTTTCACATTGACTTGTTTGTCTTTAATGTTCCATCAAATATCCTCTGTAACATACACCCATAATGTAAGACTGGCATATTCTCTGTCTCGTAACCTTTATTTTTTTCAGATTTTAAATGCAAAGGTAATGTCTACTCACAGTAAATGGCAACCAAAATGACTAAATGGTTACTGCTGAACCTTTTATTTTGTAAATCAACTTGTTTTTGTAGTTTAAGTCTGTGCAGATTCCACTTTTTTATTTGTAGTGATGTTCTCCTGTTGATACATATTCACAATAATCAATGTCCATATAAAAAACAACAGAGTAAACTTCAAAAAACTCTTTATTAGCTCAGGGAAATAAATTCACTCAACACCTAACTAATTGTAAAAAATCATCTGGAAAAATTAAACTAAATTTAAACAGTATTTTCATACAAATAGCTAAAAACACAGAAACTGGTCTTTGCAAGTCCCAGGTAGAAATATAAAATTCTGGTTCGAAAAACAAAACATTCCAGTAGTAAAAATCTAAACCGCTACTTGAAAAGGTTTCAATACAGTAGGAGAAATGGTGAGGTATTTAAAAACAGAAAAGTTAATGACCATAGAGCAGCTGAAATCTATGTAAGAAAGGACAGAAACATGCATCACATTTACTTTAAAAAACACAGCATACTTTGTTCTTTTGTAAGCAAGTTAAGATTGTATGCTGCATTTATGTGAGCAATACCTTCATGCCAGCAAGATTTTTTTACACAAACATTAAATAATTTCTATTTTCATACTATATTAAAATATAAAGGTCAAAAGAGGACACGGGTAAGAAAAAAAAGTCATTAAATCATGACTTTAACTCATTTGTGCTTTTACCATGGTTAATCATGTAAACTGGTGCTATGTTTCTACCAAGTATTCAATTAAGATTACATTTTTAAATACAAGGCTGTCCAGTATAAACAATATTAAGAGCAATGATAGAGCAATATATATATCAAGACATGGACCCAGAAATGCATTCTTAGAACATTTTGACTTGTTTCTAAATATTGTTTACAATCATTTAAACCATGTCTCCGAATATGTGTGGGATATAAACGCATTTTTAACCCACATTTATAGAGAATGTATTCTGGTTTGGCTGATGTTTAACACCACCAGATGGCAGCTTCCTGAGCAGCACTTCAGATTGACACTAGAGGACGATGTAGTCATGGTGTAATACAGTAGGACAGAGGTTTTTTTCATGACCACTTCATATTAGTTCCTTAGAAAGTATCTCCAGTAGTACATTTTGATATTGACTGAAGAACAGTAACTGCACATCTTATCATATGACTGCTCGACAGAAAGCCAACAGTTTATACATTTTACCACAAACAATATATAAACAAACATCACACATTCACCAGACGGATCAAGACAGATTGAGAATTTTCTCATTAGTAGCCAAAGACTGACAGATTGGTTGAAGACTTGGTCAATCAATATTGCATGTGATTGATTTTATAACATATTTTTACTTTATATACTTCCATTTTTATCTGTTCAGGTCATTAGGAATGGACTAATTACAACAAATAACATTATTTATTAGGATAAATAAAAATCTTTTTGTAAAAAATAAAAACAGAATAATATATATATATATATAAAAAAAGATTAAAATAGTATTTAAATAGATTCAATCTTATAGGTGTAGAATTTGACAGGTTGTGTGAGCATTAGTTACCTTTCAAAATTTGACAGGATGGGTTATGCTCAGAATAAGGTTTGTTCTGGGATACCAACGTTTTTCAATGGGGCATCACCTCTGAGTGCACTTATCCAGGACTGCGTCTGAGAGACCAGTCTAGTGTAGATAAAGCAGGAATGTTAAATACTGCTCCTGGAGGACCACTTTCATACAAAGTTGACCTCAAACATGCTCCAACACACCTGCCTGGACCTTTCTCACAATCCTGAAGACTGGTGCAGGTGTGTAATTAGGGTTGGACCCTCCAAAAACAGGATTGGACACCCTTTGGGGGTAGCCATCCCTGCTTCTAGAGAGCTACCTTTCTGCTTCCTTTCTGAAAAGTTCAGTTCCAACTCAACCTGCTTTTAAATCTTCAAGTAATTCTAAGCTGGACCAGGTGTGTTTGATTAAAGTTAGAGCAAAATTCTGCTCTCCAGCATCAGGGTTGGCTACCCCTTGCACTAGACCAAAGGTTCTCAATATTGAAGTATTGTACGTAGCACTGAACAATTTGGATGTCTTTCTTATTTAAGAAAGTTTCCAAGAACTGAGCTGTGTCAGATTAAGGAGACATCCAAACCGGGGTACTGAAGGACAAGAATCGACAACTACAACACTAGACAATTAGGGTGAAAAAAATAAAAGAAGGACACCTTAAGGTTCACAGAGAGTGCTTTAGATGCCACGGGACTGAATAAGGCAAAGGAATGGCTGTGGCTGGTTAACTAGATGATGACATGACCAAGTCAAGCTCTTTAGCATCTTCCTGACCACTGGTGAGACCACAGCTCCCAGAGAGCTCAGGGAAGTGGCTGGCCCTGCCAGAAGGAACCGGTGAGTTAGGAGACTGGCTGACCCCCTGCTTTTTGGGAGCAACAGGAGGTGGATGAAACTTCTCCGCCCTAGGAATTATCGGTGAGCGGATCCCCGGTGAGAGAATTCCTGGGCTCTTCCCTGTAGGCGAGGAGACCGCAGCCAGGTTGCGGTAATCAGTGCCAAAGGGTGAGCTGTTGGACGGAGGGAGTTTACTTGCCACTTGTTGGCTCGTGAACCGTGACAGCACCTGAGTGACAGTGTTACGAGCAATCTGCTTTGCAGTAGAATTGTCTGGAGGAGGAGGAGGAGTAGGAGGAGTGGCGGCAGTGGGAGAGAGGTCTCGGGGCGAGTGGACAACAGTTCCCCCGTGTTGCTGGTCTACATCAGCTTGTTGCTGAAACTTGTGGCGTGCTGCTTGGAAACGTTGGTTGATACTGGCTTGGTAAGAAGAGGGATAGGTCGGACTTGAGCAACCTAGAGAGGCCAGACGCTTGGTCAGTACAGGGGAAGAGCAAGGAGATGAGCTAAGGGAGGACGAGGCAGGACTGCTGGGGGAGAGACACTGTAAGGCCCCACTTCCTCCAAGGAGTATAACCCCATTGTCCGCCAATCCCCCTTCCTTACACCTCTCTTCGGCTGGAGACTCCGGTTCTCTGGGAGTGTGTTGACCATTTTGTTTGTGTTGAGGAGATGATTTAGACGCAACAGTTTTGCCATCGACTTCTGTTTGACTAAGAGAAGGCATGATACCTGAAGGTGTGATATCTTTCTGTGGGGTTTTTACCTTTTCTTCATTCTCCTTTTCCATCCCGGCCCTTTCTCTTTCTTTAATTTCATCCAACTCTTTCTTTAGACTATTCAACTGTTCCAAAAGCTCCTGATATCGTTTTTCTTCCTTCAGTAGTTTCCCTCTCATCTGCTCGTGCTCCGTATCAAATTCAGCCAGCTTTTTCTCAGCTCTCGCCTCTATCTGCTGAGCACGAGCATGTTCGCTTTCGAGCTCTCGCTTTAGGATTTCGACGGCACTGCTCTCCTGTTCCAGTTGGAGGCTGAGGTCTGCAACACGATGGCTCTCCTCCTCAGCCCGTGCTGTAGCCTTCTGACATTCTTTAGCCAGTGTCGAGGATAACTGCTGCTGCTGTGCTAAATCTTCCTCAGCTTGATTTGACAGAACCGACTGCTCACGTTCTAAACGCTGGACTTGAGCCCTCTCAAACTCCAGCTGTGAAGAATAAAAGCAAGAGATGTCACTTTAAAAATTCAAAGAAGCTAGTAGAGTCAGAAGGAACAACATTATACTTTATAGACAGCAGACAATATACAGTACTATTGTTTTAGACCAGGGGTCTCCAATCTCTGTACAGGAGGGCCACTGTCCTGCAGAGTTTAGCTCCAAATTTCCTCCTTTTCTAGTATGCCTAGTAAGACCTTGATTAGTTGTTTCATGTGTGTTTAATTGGGGTTGGAGATGAACTTTGCCGGACAGTGGCCCACCAGAAGCAGGATCGGACACCCCTGTTCTAGAGGATATCTTGTTTACTTGATTCTTCCTGCCTCAATCTTTTAGAAATCTGGTGTCATAATCTCCACAAATTTGATCAGCTTCATATACATGCATTATTTATTTTGTGCTATCATGTCTGTGTGTTTACTTACAGCTGTAACATAAAGTTAATTAAATAAAGCAGGTTGTTTACTGCAGGGGAAGCACTTCAGGCCCCTATGAGCTGCAGAATGTGTGAGAGACATCCAGCATCCAGAGAAAGACAGTGTGTGAGTTTGTAAAGGAAACCCAGGGCAGGGCAGGAAGGGCTTTTTACATAATACTGCAGTCTGTACTTTGACCATAACATCACCTTATCCTAACCATATAAAAACACAAACAAACAATGGATTGTCTTCACACACATAGGCCGACGGACTCCATAAAAACAATGGAGCCTTTCCTCTTTAGAACAGAGTCCTGCACTAACACTGTTACACAACAGAGGCTGCTTTTATTTTGCAGTTTGGGATGTATTTATAATGGTACAGTTTGTGCATGTTTATATTTGTTTTTGGCGTTGCCTGGTTACCTGTTGAAATAGTCTGTCTCGTTCCCTCTCTAGCATGGCAGTGATGTCATCATCCGCAGCAGCGTCTTGAGCACGCCGTCGTTTCTCTTCTTCTAAATCAGCAATTACCTGCAGGCATTCACACATTTAAACATCAGGACAGGACAGATGACTAATTACTGTATGACTTCACTTCACCATCTTAAATAATAATTTTGTTCTGCAGAATTTTCAGAATCAGAATCTTTTAAGAATGTACTGCAAAAGTATATATGTTATACAGTGTAAAAATAAATATGGTAACACTTTATTTTACAGTGTCATTGTTACATGTAGTTACTATTGTAATAATAACAACTATAAATAATGCATAATTACATGCATCTAAACCAAACCATAATCCTAACCCTATAGTAAGTATGTAGTTACTTAATATTACACACTACACTTAATATTATCAACAAAGACACCTTAAAATAACCAATATATATATATATATGAATAGACATACGTACGCATTTCTTGTTTTTATAAGAAGCATATTAGAGAGAAAATAAAGAATGTTTGATCAGATTGGTTTGTGTTTCAAAGTATTAAACCCTGTTATTCAGAGATCCTTTGAATAAGACTCACCCAACGCACATAACAGGGAGAATAGTTGTTTAATTTTGGATTAATCTTCCATACAGTGTTTATGAAATAAATAAAATAACTTTCATAGAACTGAACGGACCAGTCCTATAAGTAGACAGCCCTTAAATACACAATACATGCACTCAAGCTCTGTTCCAAGAACTTGTGAGCTAGTCTGTTGTCTATATAGGCATCTACCTTCAAACCCAGAATCCTAACAATTGTGTAACCTCCAAAATGACCGATTGAAGTGACATAAACGACACTCCTCACTACAGTTTTAACGCCTGCAGCTGATTTAGCACTAACATGTTGTTAAGCTGGAACAGCCTTCACAATAGGATCCTAAAAATACAGCCTAGGTATGTAGCTCAGGACTCTCTCTTTCTCTCACCCGTCGATGTCTCCTCTCTGCAGCGGCAAGCTGTTTCATCATTTTCTCCTTCATGTTGGTGCAGTGGGCCATCACTAGCTTCAACACGCCCAGCGGATTCAGACACACGGGACCCTGCCCTCCATCATCCTGAGCCTGCGACAGCTCGCTGTCCCTCAGCAGCGCTATGAAGGGGTCACGGAGGTCATACTGTCCATATCGCTCCTGAACAAATGCATCTCTCTGTTGTGCCTGAAATAAATGTCAAAGATAAACAGGAAACAATAGGAATAAGTCGTTTTCACTGAGGTGTCTTGATGGGCTGAGACACTGCAAGTTCATAATACCTTTCATTATGTTTGCATATAAGCCATGTGTCTTTTATGAGGGACAGAAAGAGAGCAGGATTTCTAAACACCGTGATGCAAACACAGCTGGTCACTATCAGATCCATTTTCATAAAATATAATCGCAGCCCTGACCCCTCCTCTACGGGCAGGTGTTAAACCTCCCCTGGGCTGAAGGGATGGAGAGGGGGATCACGGCACAAAAGGCCCAGCTGTAGGGGGTGTTGTTCTCTACTCATTGTGCATGTGTGCGCTTGGGTGAGGGCTGGGGGGGGGGCAGTGTGACTAATTTAGGAGGGATGGGGTGGTCCTGCTAAATAGATCAGCAGATGGGAGGCATACACACACAAACACAGAATGAAGGACTGGAATATACATGTGGTTTATGTTCTGGGCGACATGCTGCATTCTACTCATTTCTTCATGCTGTTCTTCTGTCCACTACACTCTTGTTTTCAAATCTTACCTGATTCAAATGAGTTGACTGCCCTTATTAAAATATATGGATGAGAAAATAACTGATTGAAAAAAAATTACAAAAATAATATATTGTTTTAACTTTTAAATTATGGCAGATAACTCATATCTTATAGAAATATCTTATCTTATTATAAATATCAATAGACATATAGACAAAATCTTTTATCATTTGTATTTCATTTTAATTTTGAGATTTGCTAAAAATAACTTATTTACATTTGTGTAATTCATTTATTAATGTTAACATTATACATTTATATTATTATAAATTATAAATAAAACGATTAAATGATAAAGTCACAATGAAATGGAATAAGCCATTCAATTATAGGTCATTTCTTCCGTATTATGACATATATTCTAGTGAAGCAGATGATCAATTATAAATTATATAAATTATAATCAGCAATTATAATCTTGGTTTTATTCATCTGTTGTTGGTTTGATGGAGGCATATCTAAATGCGAGCTCACGGATGACTGTAAGAGACTGAGTTACACATTTTGATGAAAATTTACAAAGGTAAAAACAAAAATAGAAACACAAATAATTGCTCATAATAAGATCAATGTAGATAGGGTGAATTTTCATTTCATGCTGACTTTAACTTTACATGATCATTCGGTCACCCTCATGTAAAAATAGAGGACATGACCATTGAATGCAAATGTACAAATGATTGTGCAATGTTAGTCAATTCGGATTAATAAAAAATCTCTAATATGTAATATGTTACTGGGAAATTCAGGCAAATCAACTCATAAGGCTAATGTTAAAGTACATGACACATAATTGAGCACACCTTAAACACACCAACGCAAACATAAAATGTTGACTTGTATCTGCTAGATCACAATGCATGTGGGAAAGAGAGTCATTTTAACCAACCAGACTTCAAAAGACCTCAGTTTCCGCCCTTTGCTAGTTATTATCTGCTGATCATTCAGTCTGGGACTCAATGTCTGTAACACAGAGAATCAGAGGGTGTGGTGTGCACTGGGTGTGAACATCAATAACCACAATAACCATTAAAATACAGGCTGTTGTTAACACTTTCTGTCTCTCACTCCCTCTGTGTTGACCAGAAATTCATACTCTACTGTATGTCTACGATGAAGCTGTGTTATGGTCTGAGTGTGTTAAGTGTGTCTCAGACCACCAGGTCGGAGAGATTATTTGTTTAACTTCAGCCTTAAGCAGCGCTGCTTACTACTCCACATCATTACAGTAAATTACAGTCCATTTCCAGCCCTGGAGGCTTCAATCTGTGGCCTCTGAGTGACCTTATCCAGAGATCAGAGACACACACACACACACACACACACACACACACACACACACACACATACACACACACACAACTAAAGGAAAGAGATGAGACAGCGGAAAGGCAAACATCGCTATACTATTACTCATACTATGAACAAATCTCTGATACACCAATTATTAAACTCAGTCATCCTGCACTATTTGTGCTATAGACGTAAATGATCTGGAAATTGTGCAGCTTGTTGAGTTGAAGATCTGCTTTTACTTTTTTTTAAAGTGATTATGCCTTCAATATTGCATGGCGGATGATAAATTGAGTGAAAAATGACATAGACAACAAACAATGAAGGAGAGAACATGATAGACTCGGATAGAATCTTTTGACGTCGGCAAAAGTGTAAGGAACCACCCGGAACACCTTAGCAACCAACGGGCATTGTCTTGGCAACCAACATTTTGATATACATTACCATTCAAAAGTCTCTAGGATTATTTTTTGAAAGAAAGGATGATGATCAAAAGTGACAATAAATACATTCATAATGCTACAAAATAAATACTGTTCTATTGAACTTTCCAATTGAATCATGAAACAAATGTGTCATGGTTTCCACAAAACTATTACGTACCAAAACTGTTTTCATCTGTAATAATGATAAGAAATGTTTCTTATGCACCAAATCAGAATATCAGAATGATTTCTGAAGGATCATGTGACACTGAAGACTGGAGTATTGATGATGAAAATGTAGCTTTGCCATTAAAGGAATAAATCACAATCACAAGAAAATTCCTTTCAGTCACTTTGTCTCTCCTCAGATCCAACACAGCAGACTAGACAAACACCCACATAAACAATAACAGTCTACCGGGACAGACGACACTACACACACTAGCGACTGCTTTTCCCACCAGAAATATAGCAGCTATATTTAGCCATTTCAGTCTCTCAAGACGTTTAGTTTGTACATTAGTTACTCATTTCACTGCTTTGTGCTTTCATTGCACATTTACTGTAAATTACTGGCATAGTTGCCTTGCTTACAGTACTACCCTATACCATAATAGCTCCGAACGTAAATACGGTTTTAGGGTTTTTGCTGCAGAATCACAAAGGTTACTTGAGTCGGCACGATTCATTTCTATCGCAAGACAGTAGCCAGATTTTGATGGGATTATAAAAATAGTTGTTATTTAGAGCTAAAAGTCCCATTGCTCATCCAAGTTTAAGAGCAGGGGCTTATGGGTATTCCCTCGCCTTGGGATCCCACAATGCAGCATTATTCATTATTTTATATTTCTTACTGTAATTTATTGACTTATTATTATTGTGTGTGAGATTAGTATTGAATGTGCAGGACAGAGCAGGACGCTGTTTGTCTGTTGCTGTTTTGAATCAAGCTCTTGCTGATCTGAGGTGCTTACCGTCGGAGACAGAGAGGAATCAGGACACTTCCTGGAAGGAAGTTCACACAGAAGGAATCTTGCACCCCTCTAATCAACACACAGACACACACTCCAGGCGGTTCAGAAGAGCGAAGAACCCCATTGCTTCTCTGTGAGTGTGTGTGCGAGTGGAAATGACACATTTATAAGGTAAAACCATGGGGTTGACATCCTCCCTATTAGGACAAAATAAACTGGTTTGTTTAGTCTGTTTGGACTGTGATTTTAGCATGGAATTCCCTATTCATGAAATTCCCCTTTCAGAGACCTGTGAACAGACCTGATCTTTCTTTAAAAGATGATGAAACGGCGAGTGAGTCATATTAACGGCCGGTTTTCCATTTTAAACACCAGCCCTCGGGATATTGGCTCCTGCATTACATCAGAATGAGCCATGGGAAAATAACTCAAAAGGAGGAGCAAAAAGTGCGCTGCAGTTTCTGGAGCAATGCAGCTGATCTGGAGGCTTCCTGAACATCTAACAGGTTTGATTATCTTCTCCCAGAATGCACAGACTTTCTGAGAGCAGTGAAGTGACACACACACACACACACACACACACACACACACACATACATACACATGCACACAACACAACATTGATCAAAGACTCAAGAGCCCCAAGGGCCTCTCATGGTTCACTCTGTGAATAAAGCCCTCACTGGCCAGAAAGCAAGTCAAATGAAGCTGAAGACACACACACACACACACACACACACACACACACACACACACACACAGAGAGAGAGAGAGAGAGAGAGAGAGAGAGAGAGAGAGAGAGAGAGAGAGAGAGAGAGAGAGAGAGAGAGAGAGAGAGAGAGAGAGAGAGAGAGAGAGAGAGAGAGAGAGAGAGAGAGAGAGAGAGAGAGAGAGCATCTTGCCTAGGGCTGAGCAGTAAAAGAGGCCTAAGCCTAAAAGAGAGAGAGAGAGAGAGTCACAAACATCTTACACACCAAGGCTTTGTTCAGACAGGAAGCAAAAATCTGATTTCAAAAATCCGCCTCAACTCTGCTTAGTTATTTATAGCAAAAAAACAAAAAATGTTTATGAACCTATTTTAAACCACATCCATGTGTTGTTTGAAATCTAACATTTTCACTATGTAGTGAATAGTAAATGAGTCAAAAGGTTTTGGACATTTGCAAAATGTCCTAAACATTGAATATAAAAATCAAATCAGATTTGTGTGCAGTGTAAAAAAAAAGCCAGTTCGCATGTAGGCTATAAGATGTTTGTGAAAGACAGTGAAAACCGTTACCTTGCGAAATACAAATGCGTGTGTAATGTGAATGCGCGCACATACACACACGCACGGCACACACGGCACGCACGCACGCACACACACACACACACACCAAATGCAAGTCACTTTCAGATGAATTTAGTGTTCCTCTGTGCTGTTTTCAAAGTCACAAACTAATCTCAGAGTCCAGTGCAAACAGTCAGCAGTTGATCAGCAGGTCACAGCGAGACACCAGAGCCCCCCGTCTCATGTTTCCATCTTTCCCACACACACCCCTGAGCTCATGAGAAGCTGCTGTTCTCTGTTATTAACACTGTGTTAACTCTTTAACTAAAGCATCAGACAGAATAATTACAGGCCTATTAAAACACACACACTCACTATATATATCTAGAGGGAACACCGTATGCTTCTGTTGTATGTCGGTTTGAGTACACACCAAAATGAACTACATTTGTTCTAGTTTTGAGGAGTAAAGACTCAATTGAGCACAGCTGATTTAATTTGCGTGCTTATCAAAGCATAAAATGAAATGGGAGATGGAGTAATGATAAAGAAATATGGGCTTTGTGCTAACAATTTTCTTCAGGGGCACTAAAAAACTGTAAAGATTTTCTACATTTTTAGTAAGATTTACTACAGAATTCAGAAATTTATGTTATAATATGTGACAAAAAGACACCATGATTAGATTAGTATTTTTTTTTTTCATTTTTTTTTTCAAAATGTTCATTTATAAGTAATATTTTATGTTAAATATATATGTTTTTACAGTTTTTCAAAAATGGGTACAGTTTTTGAAACTATGGCTCCATTTCTCTAAACTCTACACACAAACCAGACACCACAAGCAAAAGCAAACACTTAGGCTAATTCAAAACTATTTTAACTCTTTTGAAAATGTACTTTTTTTAAAACTACATACACACAAACATAAAATGATTAGCTACGCACACGGCAAACACTGTAAAACACTAATATTGTGTCTTTAGCTTGTTCAGTGTGCAGTGGAGTATACAGGAGTTCGTCACATGTATACATGTATGTGAACAAATAAATAACAGTATTTATGCACAATTGATGGATTTTACACAGTTATGGAACTGATCTGAATCAATACTGAACTGACTTGAGATGAATAATTACACTTTTGACCTGCTTTACAACAGAATTTTAATTTTTTACTATCGGGAAGCTGCAGTGAAACAATCTACTGTATGTGTGTGTGTGTGTGTTTTACAGGAATAGCACTGCCTTCCATTGTTCTCCTCTCTGCCTCTTTCCTGAGTACCCCCTCTGACACACTTCCTGTGGTTCCTGACCACCAGTCCACACCAAACACTGATCATATACTGGCTGTTATATAACACAAATCTATACACATACAGAGCTAAGAATAGGCAGCACGTTAAAAATACAACATTCAAAATGATTTCTCCTTTCCGAGCTTAATATGCAAAGTAAGCCAAATATGCTATTTATGTTGCCTTCCCCAAATAAGTGTAAACACAGCACTTTGGTGCTATAAAACACGTTCTCGACCAACACAGCTCTGCCTCCATCCCAAATTGATGTTATGGCTGAGCCAATGTTGCTCTGTAGCTTGATTCTGTAAATAATGCTAAGAAGATTGAAACAGCTAGCAATGTGCTAAAATATGTTTAACATTGTTAGCAATATCTAGCAAAAACAAAATACAGTATTACCATGCTAGTTAAAACATGCTTAAAAACATACAAAAGAGGAGGAAAAACATTTTTTTGTCAAAAAGCCAAAAATAATCATTATACAATGCCAGATTTATTAGACAACCATATTAGGAAGCAAGCTCGAGAAGACGATAGAGAAGATTGTTTCTTTTTTTTTTACTTTGACTTTCTGCCTGCCAATTTTAAAGTTTTTAAAAGTATTTTAAACATTCAGACAAGGCTTTGTCAAGCCAACATCATAATTTGTCTTGTCAAACTGCACTAGTTATTTTTCCATTTCCATTTGGTGACGTTAGTGGTGAAACAACAACACACTTCACAGTGTGTGTCTGTGTGTGTGATGTGTGTGCTCTTACCCTGAATGAGTGTATGACTACATCCTGTGCTTCCAGTTCTCCTTCCAGAATGCTGAGCAGCATCAGAAGTTCAGCTTTACTGAGAGTCTCCACATTCATCCTGCTGCCCTGAAACACACAAGCAGATGAATTCAGCATCTGAGTCCTGAAGGAAAACCACAGGCCTGGCCATACAACTCAACACACAATGTTTTAGCAGGTCATGTATGACACAACTGTACTTAGACCAATGAAACAGGATCATACCGCACACACACACACACACAGATCAATTTTTCTGGCCTAGAAACACAATAATGTTCCATGCATTTTATCAGTGAATCACTCTTGATCTGAAATAATGACATTTGTGTGAGACTGGCATTCACGAACATTAAAACACACACAGCAGTGTTCAGCATCTCTGCATTGTGGCCTGGCTCTCTGTCAGACCACATAAATGCAGGAAGCTATTAGCATATCAGCACAGAGGTCTCCAGTGAACGAGCTCAACTGCTGTACTGTAACAGATTCCCTCAGTCTATTAACACACACACACACACACACACACACACACACACACACACACGCACATACAAGGACAGAGGGAAGCCCGCCAAACACCCGAACACAATCTGTGCGGTCGCTGATTTATAAAATATCTGTCTAATTATGTTCATACTGTAATTACTCCCCTAACCCACAACTGAACACCATCATAATCAAAGTCACTTAATACAGCAGTACTGTTAATTGCTTAATCCTGATTGGTTGAATCATGTTCCAGAGGTGTAGATTAATTTTCACAACTACACAGAAAGGAAGTACTTCCAGGTTTGACAACCACATTACAGCTGCACATAATTTTGCCAATATTTGCTTCTAGATATATATCGTTCTTCACACAAGAGCGTTTTAGGGATACAAAAATAAAGTGTCTTATGATAAAAATTGTTAATGTCGTAACGGTTGTATAATTGATGATGGACACAGCTTCACATTTTGGCTTTATTAGCTTTTTTTCTTCTCAATGATCCATCACCAATTATTTGTATATTTAATATAACACATGAATAATTGGTAAGATTTATTTTCAGAAGTCTCTTCTGTTTTTGAAGAATGTCGGTAAACATACAGTTGATGGACCCCATTGACTTAAAAAACAACGGAAGTCAATGAGTAGCCTAAATGATGACAGAATTTTTATTTTTGGGTGAACTATCCCTTTAATATTTTTGAGGAGATTGTGATAAAAAAAAAGTCAGTCCTTGCTGAGAAGAACCCTTTTTTAATAAGTTTTGAATAAGTATATGATATGTTAGAAGGGATAGCTTACTGATGTATGCATGAATCACACATTTCATTTTTATGACAGAACTTCGAAACTTCAATCCTAAAATCAAGAACCTAGGTCTGAGTCTTAAAGATCTGGTTTTCTCAGTAAAGTTGGCTTTCTTAGGGTTTGTTCCTCCTAAGACAATCTAATGAGATCACTTCCTGATATGATTCAATTTGGCCACACGTTAATGTGTTACTAGGATGGCTGCAACAAGTATGTTATTCTTTTCCTTCTATTGAAAAGAAAGTCACACAGCTTGACCAGACTTAATATAATCTCAGGGCAATGATGTCATCCAGACATTACTAACACACTGCGGATGTGGGCCAGTTTGTAGAACCAGAATGGGTGTGTGTGTGTGTGTGTGTGTGTTAAATCTGGAATGCATGTTGATTACTCAGTGATAAAGCTGTCAGTGATCCAGCCGGAGAATGCTTGTGTGTGTCTGCTTACACACTGATTTGATACGCCCATACCTAGTATTTGCGTTAAACATGGATACAGAAACTCAGTTGTTTGCTTAAGAGTTCCATGTTTATTTTCATGACATACCCTGACTAATGCTTTGATAAATCTCGACATAAAACCGCATGCAAATTAATACACAAACACGACACAATCATCTTTTCAGTTTGTGTAAGTTAACACATTATTTACATTCATTCAATCTAAATAGGAAACAGACTGCATCAATATTCCCGAAAGAATCTTCCTCATGGTGCATCCGGTAAAAACACTATCAGTGCCGATCAAATGTGCATCCTGCCTTCATTCATTTCCTCTCAAGAGAACCTGTAAAAACCACACACTTAGGTTATACTGTTTGTGTGAGAGTTTGACAAACATAGGTATGTCAAGAGAGGATTGAAACGCTGTGCTAACAAGCAGAAGCGAACAGATCTAGAAAGTATTAAAAGTATTTTTAATACAATAGGGTCCTTTCATCCATTTGGATAAGGAAATACTGTCATCATTTTAGTAAAGGGCAAAAAAGTCTGAAGCCCATTCAAACCGCCCCTTCAGATCAATTGATAAGATTCAGAGATTTAATTGAAAAACCACACAATTTTATTTTAATAAAAGACTTAAAAAAAATAGTGTTATTATTTTTTTATTAAGGTGCACGACTAAAACATTGGAGCAGGGATCACTCATTCACATGTCAAAAATGGGTCAACAACAAAATCATGATTTTTTTTAAGTTGAACACAAAAATAATCTGCTGATCAAGTTCAGTTGAACTTTTGCTTGCTTTATAACAAATATATCAGGTCAAGATTGGAACTAGAGTTGTCTTTAGAGCCAACGCTATCTCACAACCAATTTGTACAGTGATTAAAAGGTGGCTAATTCGTACGACCTCACTCGTATGAATTTGTGCGATTTATCTAAACTCACGTGATGGTTAGGTTTAGGGACGGGGTCAGGGGTAGGTCATTCGTACGAATTCATACGAATTTGGCAACTCGTAAAATATGTACGATTTAGTAAAACTTTTACTAATTGGTTCGAGTGAAGTCGTAAGAATTCGTACGAATTAGCCACCTCGTAAAATTCATACGAATTACCATGAGATTGGGTTGCCAGAGCACACTAAAGCCTGTACCACCATAACACATCTTATGCCCATATTTTGAACTAAACTACTGTTAAAACGTTTTTATTTTTTTATGTCTTATCTATACTAGGGCAATTAGTGAGTAAAATAGTCCCCAATTATGAGCCCCCCCACACACACACACACACACATGTACACACACATACAAAGGAGCATGACACCCCTCACTGTGGCTGTTACTGTATGTGTAGGTCGGAGACTCAGAGTAACAAATATGGTTTTCTGTCTAAAGAAACCTCTGACACTAGGCAGTAAATAACAATTACACAAATACCACATTTGACCAAGAACTGCATTCCAGAAAAAGGAAACATTCCTTTAACTACAGCAATCAGAAAGAGGAGAGACGAGTAATTTCAGCTACGACAGCCAAGATCTAGCTTACTGAAAGCAGACTGAAATTTAAGCCATTACTTTATTCATGAGAACCAGATCAGTCTGATTTGTAAACAAATTATTTAGACCAGTTGTGTGAACTAGATCAACTGATTCACTAAAAAGATTCTGCGCACAACAACGATGAGCCACAGACTGACCTTGATTCTGTTACAAATTAGTACACCAATTCTTCTGACCATGCGAAATCAGCAACAGTCGCAGTGAAAAACAAGACTATTTAACAGTATAATGTTTCACAGAGAATAATAAAGCTGAGGGAACTAGAGAGTGTGTGAGAGATATATAGAGAAAGTTACTGGCTCTGTAGCCAAAAACATGCACACCAACTGCTCTGCAAGCCAATACAGTTTTTGAGTCACAACAGCATTCACACACAATTTGTGAAGTGACAAATGATCTCCTGAGTCCTGACAGACAACTGATATGTGCATCATTTAAAAGATAGTTCAACCCCAAATTTAAAACTCAGTCATTATTTTTTTCCTATTCTCTTTTCGTTGTTTCCCATGCAATTATAATCAACGAGTGCGGTCAAAGTAACTGTTGCGTGCCGAAATTTCATTTTTGAAATCCAGTCATTTCAATAGGAATCCATGTGATTGGGAGTTTAGAGTGAGGCCGGAAAATTTCCCCATGTAGATTTCACAACTATAGTTCAAGTTGGTTGTGCGAATTGTGCACAACTGGTTCAAGTGATTCGTTTGGGTTTTGCACTTTTGTGTCAACCCAAATTTGGGTAAAATATGGACAAACATTTTTTTTTAACCCAATGGTTTAACTTTAACCCAAATTTGGGTTGTTTCCTCAACATTCTTTAGAGTGGGTGAACTAGATTCAACTGATTCACTGAAAGGATACAAGTACGACTAAAAAAAAAAAAAAAAAAAATGGACCAAGATACTTTAATAGTGCTATTGCTTCTTTTTAATGCTTGAAAACATCACTCTCATTCTATAATTTCATGGAAAAGAGGTGATGAAGACTAGCACATCTTCAAAATGTCTCATTTTTAGTTACACAGAAAAAAAATAAAGTCATACAGGGCTGGAAAGACATAATGATGAGTAGTTATTGATAGAATTATTATTTTTGGTTGAACTATTCCTTTATGTAAGAGGTAGGAAGAAGACAGACCTTTTCTCTTCCCTCATCTCACTGACAACTCACTAAACCTCCGACTTAACCCACAGCTACTGAGGGCAAGCCTTAAAAGAAACATCAGACTAATGTCAGCTTGCTTAATGAATCATTATCCGTAATGAGGGAGCGGGACATGTGTCAGATGGGAGTGTGGTTCACGCCGCCACTCTGATGCCGTAACCCCGTATTAAACCTGCTCAAGCCCAGTAAAACCATTATCTGGCAACAAAACACAATCTCTACACAGCCACAAAAAGTGTGAGAGCGGGAAATAGAGAAACCCTATATGGATTACAGAGACCGAAAGGAATTCCAGGAATTCACACCCCACACACAAATTAATCAAATATTAACTGAAAGAGACTCCAGACGAGACTGTGGCGCATACTAATACATCCCCACTATATTAACAGGAGATCCAGCATCTTCTTCTCCCTGTCGCCAATACATCTTTTTACCGACCTTCTAATTCAAGACTCTGGTTCTGAAGCAATAACACTATTGATTTCAGAAGGGGAACTATTGCACAACACTTGTATAAAAGCAACATGTAGTGATTTGGCACGTTGGTAAACCTGACCTGTTCACCCTGCTCTAATGAGGTCACTATATCCTAAACCCTAAACTCAACCCTTTCCCCAGGCTAAGGAGTCAAGCTGGGCCGAAACGCTTTGATTTTCACTGAGCGTAACTTCCTCATTGCTGTAGATTTGTGGTTCTGAACTAAATTTGTACAGAGTGGGACTCAAACAAACCACCCAGTGGTTACTAAGGTGGCAATCCACGGCTTCAGACAGTCATTGACATCATTGCTTAAGAGATTTTTTTTTTCCAGACCAATGGGCCACATTTATTCACAAACTGAAATGGAAGGAAAACAGTCCATTAACTAGATGCATTAGAACTAGAGGGGAATCTGCAAAACGAGGCACGCTCGTCTTCTTTGGTGTAATTACGTCCTGACCCAATAAGAGCTCTTCAACCCAGCTCTCAAGTGACTGATTCTGACATGCCAGTCAAAACAGAGCATTTCACCGCATACAGGCTAGACCACATTTTTGCCCTTCACCCACTGACAAACACTTACATCTCTGCTCTTTAAAATCACTGCTTGTTTTATTCAAAAGAACACAAATAATAAAATGGAGAGATCACATTCAGAGTAACATTTCAGCAAATGTGTCCAAATCTCTGGTATTCTTTGATAGCTACAAATTATTACAAACATAACAATTAAAGAGTTACACTGTTTTTTTGTTTTTAGTACTGGAACATGAAATAATAAAGTTAAGTATCAAGGATAAACACTATCAAATTTAGCTAAATGCAGAAATTTTTATTTTAATTTTTCCTGGTGTTCTGGCATATACTTAAATACTTAAATGAGTGAAATTATCTAAAAAATCACAAACAATTTCTTCACAATTGTGAAATAACAGAATAACAGACATTTTCAAAACAACTGCTTAAAATTAAGGGGGAAAAAAATGAAATTTAGAAGAAAAAAACAAGTCACCATAATCTGTGTGAGCTTGTTGAAAACATAGCAGGTGAAATATGGAACGAGGATGAATATTGATGTACAGAAACGTACATAGTTTACAAATGTTTTCATAAATATCTGACGGTGTGAAATCTTAAATATAATATGTATATTTTTTTATATACAAATACATATTTACCTATAGCCTATTTCTCTATGTCTCTCTTTTCTCACAAGTTATGATCTGGGGACAGAGTAACATCATAATTTTGATTAAATAAAGAGAAAACCAATAAAATGATAACTAGAATCTTTTTAATACAAATACACCATCCCTTACTATTTTCCAAGTGGAAAGTTTGCTGTTTTGGGAAATAATGGCAGGTGAGGATTTGTCCCATGTCTCAACAATATGTTTGTTGTTAAGTGAATAAGTGTTGTTAAGTGTTGTAAGTGTTGTTAAGTGTGAATAAGTGTTGTAAGTGTTGTTAAGTGATTAAGTGTTAAGTATATATTTTTTTATATACAAATACATATTTACCTATAGCCTATTTCTCTATGTCTCTCTTTTCTCACAAGTTATGATCTGGGGACAGAGTAACATCATAATTTTGATTAAATAAAGAGAAAACCAATAAAATGATAACTAGAATCTTTTTAATACAAATACACCATCCCTTACTATTTTCCAAGTGGAAAGTTTGCTGTTTTGGGAAATAATGGCAGGTGAGGATTTGTCCCATGTCTCAACAATATGTTTGTTGTTAATCTTTTATAAGCTGCGTGATTAGGAATAAGAGCCATAAATTCAAGCACTGTTCAGCAAAATGCACTGCTGCGGTGGATATCAGATTTCCTGCGGGACACAAAGCTTTCCTTTCAGGGTTTAAAAAATCACCCTGGACATATGTACAATTTCACATACTGCTAAACAAGCAATCAGTGCACTTCTCAAACAGTTAAAGCACCAACGATCAGACGTGTGACATCAGACCGGGACAAACAGAAACAGGGACAAAATACTTGTTGTGCTACTTAGCATTTAATGGACATGCTATAAACATCATCATATACAACTAATTTCCTAATGGTATATCCAAATTCATAAAAATAAATACATTTGCGTGAGACCGTATTACGCATGAGTACGAAAGAACACGGTGTGCAGCAGATATAATGTTTATCATTTAAAATCGATGTTCAGATGTCATAATAATAGCGAGATAATGTATTGGAAATCTGCCCTGGGATCTGAGATTCACTCTTCCACACCAGCATGCTCTAAAGATCACATTCACACCGTCTACCCTTTCCATAACTCATAATTCCAGAAGTATTAACTTTATTACCTTCATATGTGTTTTTGTTCGCTCATCAGTTCTCGCGATCACAATTATCCCAGTTTACGGAGTTATTTCTCACTTTCACTGCTGGCTGGCCGTGTTACTGTCCCGGCCGAAAATATGGACTACAGTCACTGACAGATCTTTCAGCCAATAGGCGGAGATCACGGTCCAGAATGCTCCGTTCGGATTGGATGTTAGGCTACAGGGGGAGGAGCTAAGGAAGCGTCGGTTCAGTGTCTTTGTCTACGGTTGTTTTTTTTTACATGCAGTTTATTGTAGTGATTTCAGCACATTTGATTGGATTTTTTAATCGAAATCTATGATTACATTCCTTCTTTGAGAAGGTATTTTTTTTCTGAGACAGTATATTAATGGCAGGATTTTAAACGTCTACAATGTAAAGAATCTTTCTAAAAACAAAATATTGATGATGATATTATTTTTGAAAAAAAAAAACTCTAAAACTCTGTACCCAATATTATTGCTCTAATGTGCGTATTACCCTAATGTAATCGGGTGAGTATGTTTCTCATGCTGTCTAGACATTTGTAGTGGCATGGCAAAGGTGAGCAGATAAATGCGCCTTTATTTGAATTTCAGTGAGTAAGGTGTTAACTGTTAATGAGCTCCCCTTTAACCTCATCTTTGTCGCCCCCTCATGGACACTAAGACAAAATACACATCAAAACAATTATATGAGAAACAAATAGATTTAAATTGTCTTTTTGAAAAGTCGTTAATTAGGCTAATTATTAAACTTAATTTGAATATGAAATTCACATGTTATAACATAATATATGAAGCAAGCTGGCCTCCCAGATTAACTCTCCAAAACCAGGCAACAGACCAAATTTAAAAAAAGAAAAACAGCAAACCCAGAGTCATGAAAAAATGGATTTATGGAAAATACTTAGATTATTGTATATAATGTAGCCTACCAGAAAACTAAATTTTGCACAGGACTACTAAATATAAGATTCACTATGACCTGTGTAATACAAAGATGCATGAGGAATCACTGTTTGGCCAATTGTTTGACTCGACTTTTATAAGTTGGGAAAGTATTTTCATAATTGTTTAAGTTGGACTGAATGAGTGCTTGTGGTTTGTGTGTGAGCTTGTCTGTCTTGTGTGGTCACCATGCTATTCTTCTCATGCATGAAATTGTTTTGAACTGAGGTTCAATTGAGACTCACTGAAATGGATAAAAAGATTAATTTATGTATGCAAATGAGATGCATTTATGTACGTAATTCCCCACTGCACCCAGGTCTCTGTATGTGTGCAATGCAAAACAAGATTTGAAATCATCATTCATTGCTTTTCTGAAAGTTTTTTGGATACTTTTGGATGTCACAATGCTTTTAGTCGATCTGTAATGAGAAAAGTACCTATTTACAAACACTTCCCTAAATAACATAATTATATGTGTTGCTCCACACTCATATACATGTCTTTTTACTAATTTTTCTTTCATTTTTGCCTTCAAAGGCATGATGCTACTATCGTTTGGTTTGTTTTTCATTTGAGACAGAGATGGCGTGAGAGCGAAAGACAGAGATATTCAACAAAACAAATGAGTGGCCCTTCTGGTCGTGATCTCCGTTTAAAAAGAAATAAAAACAGACAGGAGACACTGCTGCTGCCAGTATCGACTAACCAAGCCATTTGTCTGTCATCCTCAGAGCTTTTACACTAATAGATTCCGCTCAGATCTTTAGCCCTGTGTTTTCACTCTCACACTGTGTCCCTATCCGTCTCTCTTTCTCTCTCTGCGTGAAGCTGTTTTTCTTCTCTTTCTCTTATATTACTTGGCTGTCAGGACATCACTATTCCACAGCTGAAGCCACACACACACACACACACACACACACACACACACACACACACACACACACACACACACACACACACACACACACACACACACACACACACACACACACACACACACACACACAAACACGCACACAAACACACACACAAATACACACACACTATAGGAGTAATTATAATGTTAATTTGGGGAAAATAGTCCCCACAAAGATGGCAATATCTGAAATCCTTCCTGAAATGAGGAAAGCAGTGTCAATTACGTAAATACAAATAAATAAATAAATAAACTATTTAATAAATAAATAATTAACATAGAATTACCGTAACATTTAAAATATTTCAATTCTGTATTAAATTTCCATTTGTTTATGTTTATAAAAATAAAATAGTTTTAAATGATTCACAAATAGTCACAAATGACAATTTCTCAGCAATTTCTAACCAATAAAATATTTTACTGCCTAGTGGGTCCCGGACCCCTGGTTAAGCATTGACTTAATTTTATAACTATACAATGGCAAGAAAATGAGCATGAAGAAAATAAAGAGTTAAAGTTTATTTTCCTCAGTGAGGAATTGAGAGTTACTGTAGCTTATCTTATTGAAAACACAAAATTGTATCATTTTTAATCATCTTTCGAAATGTTTATACAAAAGACCAACAGGATGGAGTAATACTGAAGACTATAAATTGATTAAAACAATATTAATATTAATACAATTTTGTAATAGTGTGAAATCAAATATGATTTCCATGTTAAAAGTGTAAGTTTAAAAATATTGTGTGTGTGCGTGTATGTTCTTGTTTATGTGATTTATGAGGACACAAATTTGTATACTGACATGTGTGTTACACTGGTATTACAACTTAAACGTGGTTTATGTGGACATTTCATGAGACATAAAAAACAATGTTTTATTAAAAATGTAAAAATGCAGAATGTTTCCTGTGATGGGTATAGGTTTATGGATAGGGGCGGTGTGTGTGTGTGTGTGTGTGTGTGTGTGTGTGTGTGTGTGTGTGTGTGTGTGTGTGTGTGTGTGTGTGTGTGTGTGTGTGTGTGTGTGTGTGTGTGTGTGTGTGTGTGTGCTTGTCTTCAAAGCTCCATCAGTGCCACTTGACCTCCTTTGGATAGTCTGATGATGAATGTTACCTTTCTCTAGTGTCTCTGTCTCAGTGGAGGTGAGTCATGATGTGTGTGAGAGTGCTCAAGCATATGATGTGAGAGATGTCTGTAGTTTTCATTTCCCTTTGATTCACACTTTAGGATGAAGTGAAAATAGAAGCTTACAAGCATTTCTCACACACATCCAGACAGTCACACTCTAAACACATACAGTCACTTGCTACTGCGGCATCCCAATTGAAATACGATCTGCCTTAAATAGCAATATTACAGTTAGTGCATCCCAAATCATAATAGATTGAGAACAGGCTTGAACTGGGTTGGACCCCATTGTGCCTTCAGAACTGCCTTTAATTATTTGTGGAATAGAATCAACAAGATGCTAGCAACATTCCTCAGAGATTTTGGTCCATATTAGCAGATTTGTCAGCTGCACATCCATGATGTGTATCTCCCGTTCCACCACTTCACAGAGGTGCTCTATTGGATTGAGATATGGTGACTGTGAAGGCCATTTGAGTTTAGTGACCTCATTGCCATGTTCAAGAAACCAGTTTGAGGTGATTTGAGCTTTGTGACATGGCGCGTTACCTTGCTGGAAGTAGCCATCAGAAGATGGGTACACTGTGGTCATAAAGGAAAGGACATGGTCAACAACAAGGCTGTGGCATTTAAATGATGGATGCTCAATTGGTACTAAGGGGCCCAAAGTGTGCCAAGGAAATATCCCCCACACCATTACACCACCAGCACCATCCTGAACCGTTGATAAAAGGCAGGATGGATCCATGCTTTCATGTTGTCTACACCAAATTCTGAGCCTTTCATCTGAATGTTGCAGCAGAAATCGAGACTCATCACGCCAGGTAACGTTTTTCTAATCTTCTATTGTCCGATTTTGGTGAGCCTGTAACCTAAAAAAGTGTCCTGTTCTGAAAGGAGTGGTCCCAGTGTGGTCTATCAGGTCCAACCAGTCTGGCCATTCTCCTCTGATCTATGGAATCAACGAGGCGTTTTCTCTTTTTCTGACAATTCTTTGTAAACCCTATATGGTTGTGCGTGAAAATCCCAGTAGATCAGCAGTTTCGGAAATACTCAGACCAAGCCCGCCTGGCACCAACAAACCATGCCACGTTCAAAGTCACTTAGGCCACATTTTCTTTACGTACTTCAAATGACCCACGAATGTGTAGGCAGGGAAAAACACATGGATTCCGATATTCTCAGCAGACCTCATTAATATGTGAATAAATCTGATATAAATCAGACGTGCATTTGCTTCTGCCAAGCGGACAGATTGGTTATTCTTCCGTCAATGCGAGTCGTACGTCACTGAAAAAGCGGCGTGGCAAATGACATCAACTCAGATGGACACCGCGACTCGCATGCCCAGGCTGCAACAAGTTCTCTCCTCTTTTTTCTCCTCAAGAGACCAAAGTTTTGCTCAGCTTTAAAGATGATGCAGAAAGCAAAAACTTGATATTATCATTTTGTCTGCGTCCATCGAAAATCGCAACGTTTTTGCTTCCTTTTCAGCCCAAGCTTTTCCAGGTCAGTATGTCTACCTTGGGTTGTTGGGTTGCTGGCCAGTGATTAGCCAGACCTACTGTATGTACTGTATGAATGAATGACGTGGCACTAGAGTCTTCCCGGTAGAACTTACGCTAAAAGCTATCATTTCTGTCATGACAACTCTCTGAGAGATTGGAATGGTAATGGATGTGGCTATGTTAATGTATTTGGTCTTGACGGAATATATCTGCTATATATTCTGCTGCTGTGGTTGATTATTGTTGCTGCTGCTGCAGTGCAAAGCATATACAGAGACTTGCGACTGCCAATACATTTACAGGCGTGCTACTGTGAGCATGTAAGACATGCTGCTGCTGCACATACAACATACATGAAATAACCCTGTAGCAGATTTATACAGGTGGAGCTGGGGAAGGTGGAGGGTTTCTGAGAGCTGCAGACTGCTAACAGCAAACATTGCCAAGTATTTGAATGCCGGGCAGCAAGCTCATTGGCTGGTGAGGCCACGGTAACCAATCAGCTGCACTATGTAGATAACGATGTGATCGCTAACAAATTGAGTTGGATCTATCAGCCTGCGCCAGAGTTTCATGACAGAACTTTGTATATATCGGATATGGGTCACTTTTAAAAGAAGCTGGTCGTCAAATATTTTGAATATTCAACATATCAGAATTGGGCATCAAGACCCGCAGTGCAAATGTGGCCAGTAATCACTTTGTTCCCCTATTCTGATTCTCAGTTTGAACTTCAGCAGTTCGTCTTGACCACGTCTACATGAGATTGGCTAATTAGATATTTGCGTTAATGAACAGTTGAAAAGGTGTACCTAAAGTGGCTGGTGTACGTTCTAATTATAATTTTTTTATGTGCATTGTGTATGTTTATGAAGCTGATATTGTTCACACTGCTCACTCACAAGCAATACACGTGGATGGAGATCATAGGCTCTCAAGCAAAAAAAGACACAAAAGGTTGTCCAAAAGTGGTTTGTAGATATGCAATTCATTTTTCTGAAGCCACATGATGTTTTGTGTAAAGATCATACTGAAATGTATGTTGTTCTTGAAATGTAATATTAATTAATTTCTTGTCAACCATGGTCACTGTTCATTTTTATTTATTCTAAAGCTTGTATACAAACAGAGATGCAATATTATAAGGGGGTATTAATGCTGGTGTACTTTCTTCTCAGTCACAAATAATATAATTTTAGTGCGTAGCATGAGTTTAGGAATTGGGGTACAGCCTACAGTAAATACGCAGGCACACATCACACAAACATCACATTCAGTAATGACCAGCAGAGGGCGGCACATAACTGCCAGCTATGAGAATCTGCACCTCTTTGAGGGTTCAAGAGAATCCAACAGAATCCAACTTAGCAAGCATGATAAAATAGCTAATAACTGGTCTTGAGTTGAACTAGAATAAACCAGAACTGTATTCTCTATTCTCTTTGAAAAATATAAGCTGTTTTGTTTCCATATGCATGGCTTCTATGGTGTCTGTGTGAAAAATCTCCCAACCAGTGAGTGTTTACAAAAGAAAAACCATCAGCCAGCAAATCTTTTGCCAGTGAGTATCACAATAAAATGACATTGATACAGTGGAGTTCATTCTCTCTCAGTTTGTGTCCTGCTTTTCTGCCTTAAACATTCAGTTCTGTCCTGCTTTTTCTGTTTTACATTCCAAAGTGCACAGAGTAATACCAGTGGGAGTGAGGGCATGAGAACAAGGCTCACAAATTGTATGTGTGTGTGTGTGTGCTATAACGTATAATTTGCATGTCCTTTAAATTGGACAAGGTGCTCTACTTGTTCATTGAGGCACTAAATGTCTTGTATTGGGCACAAGTCAGCGGTGAGGAGCGCGTGCAGCCTCCTCAGCTCAGTGTTGGCTCTATTCCCTGTACCCAGGCAGTGTGTGCTTGTGTGAGTAATTTAGTTGTATTTAATTTAATCCCTGGTGTCTTGGCATAGAGATCAGTGCAGTAATGGTGAAATGTGGGTCAGAATTAAACCTTCTCTGAAGCCCCGAAATAAACATGAACTCAGGAACCTACTGAAGAGAGGAGAGACTACCAATGATCTTTGACAGAGTTTCAGCCAGCCTGCTGGGCTAAGAGTTCAACAAAACTCAGAAAAGTGAGCAAACCATCCGTGCCTGCCGTTGGGTGAGACGCCCCTGGCTCTGCATGGGAGCACTAGTGGGCTGCAGTCAGAGAAGACCAGAGCTCCAGACAGAATGCCTATGGACCGCAACAGTCTTTCAAACAATTTCGGATTTAAAAAAAAGATCCACTTTCAAGCTACCTTATTTATTGGATGAAATATTATTTTTACCATTATTACATATCATAAAAATTACATTACACATTATTTAAAATAACAGTTTTCTATTTTTATATATTTTAAAATGTAATTTATTCTTGTGATGGCAAAGCTTATCCTTCAGATGATCCTTCAGAAATCATTCTATTCCGATTTGCTGCTCAAGAAAAAAAAATCTTATTTCTTTTTTCTTTTCTTTTTTTTTTTTAGCAGTTTTAAAGTTTTATTACATTTTTGTTCCTGAAATCCACCCTTCCGCTGGAATCAGGATAATCCTGCTAACCCAATCTTGCTAAAAAAAAGTTTTGAACAACACATACTGAAAATTGATCCTGATAAAAAAATTCTAGATTTGATTCAATCCGATAGCCGAAATCCGATCAGATTTCTTTAGAACAACTGAGCCCAGGTTATGTAGGACTAGAAATGGGAGAGACTAATGTGATATGGAAAAAACAGTGGGTTTCTACTGATCAAGTAACAGCTGTTGAAATGTATGATTATATTCACAAAAGAACTCACCTTCAATCATAATGTCACAGCTAAACTGGAACAATGGCTCATGAAGACCCATTCCACTCTTGAATGGGGACAAGTGGTACCAGCGCAATTTCTCTGTAACACACACACGCGCTGTTAAAATGCCAAAAACATTGGGAAAATGGCCCGCGGTGATTAAGTTTACACCAGAAGGATTGTGGCACTCACAACATCTCAACAACAATCAGTCAAGGACCATAAATCGTCTCAAGTTCATATATTTTTAATGCATTAATGACACATTTCAGCTCTGAATGCTTCTGTAACAAAGCGAAAAGGAGATTTATTTTCATTTCCTACTCTATGAGCATGACTCTGCACTGTGAAAAAGAACACAATCTCATTTCCATAATTAGTATTCTTGAATTCTTGAATAGTATTACATATACATTTATGGATAGCCAGAGGTGCTTTTCTCTTGGATGTCAGTTCTGTTGAGGAGAATAAAGCAGTAATCTCAGCACAAATAAACTCCATTTCTCTTTAATGCTTTGCTTCAAAAATGAACGCATACACAAGTCTAAATGCTGGAAAGGTGTGCATTCAACCTGGCATTTGTCAACATCTTGAATTCATTAATTATTATCAGAGGGGTTTTGTTGGGCTTAGATGTATTAACTATAAACTAATTGATGCAGGAACAGAGAGATTTATCCTAAACAATGCATGTGTCTAGAACTTTGACATAAACATCTGTGCCCATGAAATCAAAAAGCTCTGAAATATTCATAATTCTCTGGAAGTAAACTACATCAAAGTGCATAGCCTGACAATGTCTTCAGGGCATTATAAAAGCTTTTATTTCTCCACAATAATTTAAGCTTTCTTTAACTGTGCATGCCACTGTGATTACCATCCTGAAAAATGCTTCTATAATGTCGCAGGATGAAGGAGATGCATTACAACAACACAAGTAGTCAAGAATATTATTAACATTCAAGTCAACTGGAATCAGAATTGGCCCCATTTACTCTCTTAATGCATGTTCCAGGTCTCATTGTGCACGATTAATCGGTGCGTGTTATTCCAAATACAAACAAATGTAATCTGTCAATGTTTTATTAAAATGAAATACCATGCTTTGCTTCTGAAATTACTTTTTGGCTGATATCATGAATGGCTTTTTCTTTTTCAGACCCTTCCCTTTTATCACCTGAATGCATTGTGGTAAGTAACACCCACTTTTCACAATCCAACCAGTTCTCAATCCAAAACAAATCTTGTTATACATTTTGTTTTTAAAATGTCCTTTTGCAATACGTCAGACTGTCGAAGATTCATGTCCAATTGAGCGTTATACAATGGACATTAATTGATCACAGGAGTCTATGGAAGATAACTCCATCCATCCATCCATCCATCCATCCATCCATCCATCCATCCATCCATCCATCCATCCATCCATCCATCCATCCATCCATCCATCCATCCATCCATCCATCCATCCATCCATCCATCCATCCATCCATCGCTTAGGTCACAGGACTCTATAATAGATTATTGTTTAGATATTGTTAGATATCAAATAGTATTGAGTTAAATGGTAACACTTTACACTTTACACTTAAATCTAAGTTAAATATTAACATAACAGTAATATTAGTTAATGCAAAAGTCAAATCTAACAGATCAAAATCAAAAATGCAAATCAACTGACAATAAACAATACTTCTTCAGCATTTAATCATCTTAATTAAAAAATTAATTGATTAAATATATACAAATATAAAAAATATGAAAATATATATCATATAATATGAAAATCATAATGTATCTAAATCAATAAAAATAATTATATATATATAATTAAAAACATTAAATAATAATAATAATAAATATTGTTCACATTTTTAAAATGATTGCTCACTGTTAGTCCATGATTCCTAATGCATTAGCTAATGTTAACAGTACTGTTCAAAAGTTTAGGGTCAGAATTGTTTTGAATTACAAAATGAATTACATTCATACAAAAAAATTATATTTCAAATAAATTCAGTTCTTATGAACTTTCCATTCATCCAAGAATCCTGAAAATGATAATAATCACAATTTCCCCTTAATACTTCAATACTGATAATAATAAGAAATGTTTATTGATCACCAAATTAAAAAGATTTCTGAAGGATCGTGTGACACTGAAGACTGGAGTAATGATGCTGAAAATTCAGCTTTGACATCACGGGAATAAATTGCATTTTAAAATTAACAGTATTACAGTTTTACTGTATTTACTGTATTATATTTTTTTAATCCAATAAATGCTGCCTTGGTGAGCATAAGAGACTTCTTTCAAAAATATATAACATTGTATAAACAAACAACAACAACAACAACAACAACACAAAACATATTGATCGGTAGTGTACACCCTTAAGAGTTATCAAATCTACACATGTTAACCTGTTAAAATGGATTCTGGCCTTTGTGTTACTGATGAACTTGAATCTGTTAGATGGCAAATTGGGTCTCGACTGGGCAGAGATGTTCTCTCATTGCTGAAGCTCTTCTGTTCACTTATTCACAAATCAAGAGAGAAAAATCATAAAATATTAATCAGTCCAAGCACTTCCAGAACCATTGTGCTCATCTCCACCATATTTCATACAGGATAGAAAGACCAATGAGTTTTTAGAGCAATTACTATGCACTATATGTTAAGTGCCATATTCAAAGCATTTAAGCAGAGAAAACAGAGGAAGAAGAGGCGAGAGCAACTCTTTCTCTCTGACTTTTTGGTGCTCTCTTTGGGGCAAAAAAAATATCTCCATTTTGACATGGGGTCCTCTATGGACAGTGGTGCGAGGCTGAGAAAGCCTGCATGAGAACACCATTTCTCCATTAGGGACGTCCATTCATCCTTTAGTGAGAGGAAGAATGTGACAGTCTAATCTGTCAGGTGTGAATGAAGGGCAGATCTTCTCTGCTGGCCCTGGGACAGACCTGCTAGATTGCTAAAAGGCTTCATAAACAGGTTTTGGGTCAGGAGGAGTGTGCCTACACCCCTGTGAGTTAAAGACATAATGACTGCTGAGGCCACGAGCAGCTCCAGTGCTGTCAGAGAGAATGAAGACCTGCATGTGACGTGCATGCTCTCATGGACTGAGCTGGCATCTGATTGGTCAAGGCCAAATAAGTGAAGGACATGCAGTGGTATTCGAAATGACTGAAGAACATGGTTGTGAAAGGGTTTTTTGATTTTGTCAATGATATTTAAAGGACAATTCCGGTGAAAAAGGAACCTAGGGGTAATTAACACATGCTTTCCGAGTCGATCGTTCTCTGGGATGTGTTTTCATGATAATCGAATGTAAAGAGTTTTATCTCTAAAAACTGATTAGCTTATAACGCTAGTATATGGGGCATCCAATATACTGTAAGTAAAAATAAATCGCTATTTAATACCACTAACAAGGCTCAAAATAGCCTCACACTAACACGGTAGCATAATGAGGGTCCCTACATGGAAACCGAAGCATTGAGAACTTTGTAAAGTATACAGACAGTTTAAGAAGAAGATACTTTATAATGACAGTACATGTCTTATACAGGCAGGAGCCATCTTTGGAAAACAGTCTCGACCATTCGAGCCACGAACGCCGTGCTATGTGAGCTGAACTGTGACTTAAACCTATCGACCATCTCACTTAGCACGGCGTTGGTTGCTCGACTGGTCGAGACTGTTTTCCAAAGATGGTATACGCATAATGTACTGTCTTTATAAAGTATCTTCTGATTTTAACACTGAATAAATGCAAAGGGTCTCTGATTTGATCAAATCTCCACCAAAATGTTCTTTCCATCTGGCTTCTGTTCCAGCTGGTTTAGAATTTGAAGAAGACTACAACAAAAGCCCCAAAAAACAGCTCAAATAAAGAATGCTGTTGCACCTCGTGGGTTCAGCTGGTGTGAATCTCACTGCTCCTCAGTCTTTACATGTTCACAACTGATCTATGAGAATGGTGAAATGTTCTGACATGATCTTGTTTTCAGGCGATAGTTGTTTTTTAATTGAGAATCAATAGAGCAGAGGGTGGAAAATTAGAGGGAGAGCCTCAGGGAAACATGATAACTCATAAAACCTCCGACATAACATATCAGCTCATATCGTGAACTCAGTAAGCCCAGTAAGTGATAAAAATGACATTAAAAGCCCATGTGCTTATACATTTTGTCACATAACGTGATCATGCCACAACAGCATCTGCCATGTCAGCAAACACACATTTAGACTAAGGATTTTTTTACATTTACATGTTATTTATGGACACTTGCAAGTAGAAGAATGGCAAGAAAGAATATATGTTGTGTTTTTAAGGAAAATAATTACATTTGCAAGTATCTGTTTGAGTGGAGCTGATGTTTGATTTTGTTTAGTTCACTGATAATTTGAAGCCAAGTGGCATGATTCTCGTATGACTTGTGACCGAATGCCATTTATGCCAATCATGATGCAATATTTATATTTACAAAAAAAACCCTGACATTTTACAGACATTTCCTTTCACCCTGAAACATCACACTTTACAATGCGTAATTCAAAATACACCTGTGAAATATGGGTAATACACCATATGGAAATCAATATTAACCCTTTGACGCGTACGATAAGTCTTGGCTGGTCTCTGGAGCGGTGTGTCCAACCCGATCTCACAGCAATGCGTACGAATTTTACGAGGTGGCTAATTCGTACCAATTCATACGACCTCACTCGTACGAATTTGTAATTTGTGATGTAAATATGACAGATCAGATTATCTGAATTGCGGTGCGAACATGGTCGTGCCAATCGCACATTATTAATCAGCTACAGTAACATGATCATTATAAAGGTTTTTAAATGACAAAACACAGTCATGCACACATATTTGAGAATCGGATTATCAAATAGTTCATGATACAGTTAACAAGTTTGTAAATATTTTGAATAAAAAAGGAAAAAGGAAATAAAAACAATACATCTATCATACAGCACTATTATGGCTGATGTGTGTCATGTGACAAGCATGGCGTGTCGCCATGGAAATATTAAGGTGATACATTCCAAAATAACGGTCGCCTTAAACACATGCTGCGGGCTCAGCTAGAATATTTTTTAACTTACATGCGAAAGGGTTAACAGTACATAAACTCTGTAACGGTCACCAGCTGGAGTACCCTTGAAAGCCACCAGAGGGCACTCCACATCAGACTATTATCATTCTCTCACAAACTACATTTCCCATAACTCACTGCCCGGACTCATCACTGATTGCATTCACCTGTGTCTCATTACCTTGTTAGTCTCAGCCTATTTATACCATGTTCACTCATTCACTCATGGCGAAGTTTTGTTTGTTTCATACTGCCACTCCGAGCGTTTTCCCTGTTTTCATGTCTCTTGGTTTTTCGGATTTCTTGCCCTGCCCGGGATTACTCATTTGCTCTGACCCCTGCCTGTTTTGTTTGTTTGTTTGATTGTACGGACTGCCTGCCTGTGTTTGACCTTGCCTGTTATTTGGATTACCGCTTAAATAAACTGCATTTGGATTCTCCACCTTCGTGTCTTGGAGCAGTTCATGACAAACTCCTTTTCAAGGGAACTCGCTCTGCATCGATTGTTGCTGTGGGAACGCTCCGCGTGATTGCGTCGTGAAGCACGTGTGAAATAAGTCCAATGGTGTGACGAGATGTCAGAGGCGGGTGACGTCACTAACCAGGAAACTATAAAGACACAAATGTGACTAGATGTATTATTCAGTACAGTAAAGAAACAAGCTGCTTTGTCCAGTTAGGAGATTGGATGCCTATATCCACATCTTGTTCAGATCTGTGGCATAGATCTGAACAACTGTTTGTGTGTTTTTGACCCCCTAACAATGGGTCCCCAGCATCTAAGCAGAGGATGAGCAAATTGATAGTCGAGGCTATCTCTCTTGCTTATGGCAATCCGGGCCATTCTACTACTTCAAGAAGTTTGTGATGCGGCAGGCTGGTCCTCACCGCACACATTTGTTAGGGTTTACGACCTGCACTTGGGCTCTACACATGAGGCTCAGGTGCTTTCGCCTTAGTGCTTTCTTCACGATTCACACTAGACAGACACTGGTCATTATGGCGGCGCGGCTATAGAAGTCCCCACAGCGTCAATCGACTCAGCGCTAGTTGCCTTGAAAGGGAATGTCTCGGTTACGAGGTTCCCTGAAGTCACCCTGTTTGCGACTTGCTTCAGCCTATTAGAAGCTAGCTTTAAAGTTTCCTGGTTAGAGACCTCACCAGCATCTGACGTCTTGTCACACCATTGGACTGGTTTCACACGTGCTTCAGGACACAATCACGCAGAGCGTTCCCACAGCGTCAATCGACGCAGTGCGAGTTCCCTCTTCGGCATATCAAGGGTACAGTCCCGATGCGTTTTACAGTGGTTTTTTTTAGATTGTAGAGTGAGAGTGCCATATTTGATATGAGACTATACAGCGGAAGGGAAGATTTTCAGTGAGTAACAACATGAAGTGATAGTTCACCCGAAAATGATCAGCATTTAATCACCATCATGTCGTTTAAAACCTGAATGACTTTTTTCTTCTTCTGCAGAACAAAAATTCTCAAAATATATTCCACAGCAGAAAAAAAGTTATACACATTACTTACTTTCTTCTGCGGAACACAAAAGAAGATATTCTGAAGATATTTTAAGAACTTTTTTTGTGGACCATACAATGAATCTCAATGGGGTCAAAAATAAAAAAAACTTTTTTATTTTATCATAAGGCTCCAGAAGACTTGGAATACAACATACCACTCTTCATATAAACTATTTTTATGATATTTTAACGCTTTCGCTTATAAGCTTACCGCTTATTTTTCAATATGCAGTTTGATCACCCCCCCATTCACTTTCATAAGTAATAAGAAAATAGGAAATAAGAAAAACAAATAGTCTTTTATCTAAAAATGTTATTTGTAATTCTGCTTTTCTGATGAGGCTGGAGAAGTTTACCAAATAAGTGAACATCCTTGGCAAGAGAGAGGAGAAAGGCAACTTGCAACTGAACGACTGCTGAAGGCCAGAAAGAGTGCCTGAAGGCACATAAGATCTGAAGGCACAATAAACCGTAAAGGAAGGCCGTAATTCAAGTTTTACTTAGAAAAGGTTAAGTTCTATCTGAGGATCTATGAGGCTTTCTAAAGATGCCACCCTGAATCTCCAAGGCTATCCCTTTGAGAACTGTGAAGGAGAAACACATATTGCCTGATAATAATATCATCCAGCACTGCATCTATTAGTGCGACCATTCAAACAACCAGCGTCCTTTCAGAGAGGAGACACGGGTTAATAATATGCAGAGAGAATGAGAGTTTAATGGCATTTGTCTTCCATGCTGCTAGATAAACAGAATGAGGAGTATGTTGTAAATGCCAAATTCAACCACAGCAGCTCCAGAAACACGTCGACTGAGTGGAGCCAGAGGACACAGGTCCTCATTTGGCTTTTAACACAGTTTGCACTGGCTTATTTTAATGAATTGTTTTTGTGCACAGACACACACACACAACAGACACAATCTTCAAGTGTGTGTGTGTGTGTGTGTGTGTGCATTTCAATCACAGAAGAAAACAGGCTCTAGTGTGCACCACTTCAAGTTTTTACCCCCCGGAATGACACTTCATCTCAGACTGGCCAAGTGTGCAACACAGCAGGTGTTTGTCTACAACACAGGAAATGGAAAAAAGAAAAAAAAGAGGCATTACCTTGTGAATAGCCATTATGACCTAGATAATTACCTTCTTGACACCTAGAATGACCTAAATAATGGCATGGTCTATCTCAGATAGATTGGACGGGAGCAACTCACGTACCCACACACCCAGACACATACACATACCACCCCCCCCCCCCCACCCCCCACCCCCCACACACACACACACGGTTTGTATGGGGACTTTCCATAGACATAATAATTTGTTATACTGTACAAATTGCACATTCTATTTCCTATCCCTACCCTTAAACACAACCCTCACAGAAAACTTTCTCTATTATATTTTCAAAGTTAGATTTTCCATTGATTTTATATCAGGTTAATGCTATTTTCTACGACCTAACCCAACCCATACCCCTAAACCTACCCAACACTAGATTTAAATAAAAACACATTTTGCCAAATTTATAAGCCTTTTGGAAAAGTGGGGACCAAAATGTTCTCACTAGTTGGTTGTCATAATATTTCACAATATAAGTGAGGACATTTGGCCCTCACAAGTATAGCCAAACATGTACACACACACATCAATCTAGAAGTGTATATAAGTAGACAGTGATGGAACCATCCATCTTAGACACACTGGCACACGTGCGTAATCCCGGGTGTGAATTGTCGCATAGTTGAGGGCAGGAATATTGGAGTTGACAGGGGATGAATTATTAATGAGGGAGGAATCCCTGAGGAATGTAAGCAGTGGGGAGGGGAAAGGGGAGGGGCAGCTCATTATTCATACATTAGATACTATAACCTCTAATTCTGTGTAACTGAGAAACGTAAAGAAGCAACAGGAGGGGCACAGTTACTTTGAGGAGTATTTACTTCAGTTCAGAAGATGTGAAACCTTGAAAGCAGTATATGACAATTGTTTCTGTTTGTACCTTTTCTGTGAGACCACAGTTCTAAAAGAAACACACATATTAGGTATGAAGATTAAATACAAGCTATAGAGCACAGATACTTGCCCAATAATTGAATCTATCATTTATTTATCAATGTGAAGGAGGGGAAAAGACAGATACAGGGAAATAAAGACAGAGAGAGATTCTTGTCCGTTTAGAATGCTGGAACGTGTGCGGTTCATTAATATTCATGAACATGTGTTGGTCCCCAAGGTCCTATCAGAGTTCTATTTTTAAACAGCTCCACTCTCTCTCTCTCTCTTTCCATCTATCTAGGTTTTGTTTTTGATGTCAGATTAAAATGTGTGATATTGTTATTTTCTGTACAATTCATTTTAATAAAGTTGTTGACTGCATTGAAAAACTGGGATTCAAAATCTAATTTGCACCCTTTTTTCATCTTGAAAGCATGAAGTGTCTTGTTGGATGTCATGATCATCAGGTTTTGCACAAACTTGTTCATGCAGCTTGAGTGCTTCTGTCAAACCAAATAGTATGGCATTATGAAAATTTCACATTTTACATAGTCTTTCATTTACATTTATGCATTTGGAAGATGCTTTTATCAGATGCTTTATCAAATCGATACGTTTATGTATTCCCTGGGAATCGAACTATATCTGTCCACTTATGTGTTTTCAGGTAACTGTGATTTTGCCTAGTAAGCTCCTGGATTAACACAGTCTCACCCCAAAACGTCATATACTGACGACCTGTCAGTATATGACGTTTTGGGGTGAGACTGTGTTGACCATACGTCAACATACGACAAAAAGGGTACCCCTATAACGTCCATGTGTGACGATTCGGGTATAGGTTTGGGATTTGGGTTTAGGTATGCGTTAGGGTACCGCTAGGAGGCGCTGCTGGTGCGCTTATGTCTGCGTCTCATATTGACGTTAAAGGGTACCCTTTTCGTCGTATGTTGACGTATGGTCAAGACCCGTCAGTATATGACGTTTTGGGGTGAGACCGGGTTGCCTGGATCAACATATTTTGTTGCTCCTGGAACAACATTCCTGTCCAAAAACGTAGTCCTAATCCTGTCCCCATAAATTATCTCTAAAACCAGAGGGAAATGATAGTTGAATAACACTGATGTAGAAGCAACTAACCCTGGCTGGAAGCCTAAACTTGTAAACAAATTGTAAACTTGTCCCTCAAATCTGATTGGTTGATTGGAATGTTGTTCCAGGATCAACAAAGATGTTGATCCAGGAAAATGTTGTACTTGGTGAAATCACGTTCACCGTGTTTTCATGGCCATGGAATGCTGTGATTTTGCCAAGTAAGATCTGTTCCTGGATCAACATCTTTTGTTGATCCTGGAAAGGCATTCCTGTCCGAAAACCTAGTCTAAACCCTATCCCTACCCCTACCCCTACCCCTACCAATATCCCTAAAATCAGAGGTAAGTGAATAAGAATGGAGTAGAACCCCCTAACCCTTGTTAAAAGCTTAAACTTGACATTAACTATAAACCTATCCCTCAAATCTGTTTGATTGGACTGTTGTTCCAGGAACATGTTCTGGTGAAATCATATTCACCCCACATTAAAGCGTTTGTACTGTTTATTTGTAAAGTTTTTAAAGCCACATGATATCCATCTGCTCTCAAAGCAATGACTTTGCACGCACGCACACGCGCACACACGCACACACAGAGAGAGAGAGAGAGAGAGAGAGAGAGCAACTTACGAGTTAAGATGTTGCTTTTCTCGCTAAAACAGCATGTGGGTATATCTGTGCATGCGTGTATGGCTGTGGGAATGGTGTGAAACCCTCCGGATCCGTAAACTCTGTTTGGTGAGAATCTCTGACATCTTTTAAAATGTTAAGTTGATGCTGCTTTCTTAGTTTGGTTCTGCGATTACTGACTTTTTTCTTATTGTGCTGAATTTATCAGTCAAAATTCACCAAATTAGGTTCAAGTCATCTAAAAATCGATGGCTTCTCTGTCTGAATACAGCAATCAAATCAGCTTATCATCACAAAGTTCCAGTGACTCGACACTGGCTTTGAAAACCATCTATTTAATGTGGTTTATATATGTAAATATCCAAGGTGATTTGTCACTGTACTCTGTTCTACATTAAAGTCTGGTATGACACATGATGTATATGAAAACTTGCTTTCTCACAGTGAAATAAGCTCGTTTCTTTGTGGAAAGTATTTTGAGGATCTTGGCAGAGCACAGTGGTGTAAAGGGGGTGTCATTACACACCTATTAATGTAACTGTGGCAACATCACAGCCAAGTTTACATTACTGAGCTATTCAGCTATTAATTAAAACATGCTCAGGGAACTGGAACTAACAGTTGTGTTATATTTTGCCATTAAACAAATACCTGTATACCCCAATAACAGTGTATCAAGGCCCTGCTCAGGTATAAGGAACATTTTGTGTTCAATTTTAAATTTCTGAATGAACAAACCCTTTCGGAAACCACCAAATTGAGATGATAATGGCACCAGAGTGAAATGTTCTAAATGAGATATAAGAGTGACATATGAAACTTCCTCGTGAGAGTGTACTGGTCTGCCTGCATGCTTCTGTCCGTAATGGGTATGAGGCTTTTAATGGTCATTAAGAGGCACTGTAAAGGAAAGTTGTCACATTTTAAACGTGTTCCGGAACTCACATTTGTTCCCTTGTTCTGTAGCACCACCAATCAATCAATAAATAAGAAGGAGAGAAAGAGAGAGAGTGCGTATGAGAGAGGTAATTATTTCTAAAGGGCTTTCAAAAGCTCTAGTTCATTGTCGTAATCCCCCTTAAAGCCTTAAAGCACCAAAGAGACACTTCCTCTGATATAAAACCAAGAAAGGGAGAGACAAAGTGAGGGAGAGAGAAAAATCTTTAATAAATGTATTTATTGACTCAACACTGATACTAATGAGAGTCTAAAACTTCATTTCAAGCTCCATCTTTTTCACTTTTTCTCTATCTGGGTGTCTCTTTTAATATCTCTGAGCTGATTCAATTACCACATATATAATATATAGAATATATATCAGCAAAACAGGTATATGCACAAACATGTTGGAGAAATTGGTAGCAACCTGACCTGTGAATGATTCGGTGTCCTTGTCGCCCCAGACAGTTTGGGTTAGTAACTGTCTCCTCAGATTGAGAGAGGCTGTGTTTAACTGGGACACTCTAATGTGTGTGAGGTGGTGTATAATTATCTCAAACACAATATGAAATAATATTTTTTTTAAAATTATATGTGGAGAGTTATATATTAGCATAATAACTATATTTTCTGCAATTGCTCCATTTAGTTCACTATTTTTAGCTGTATAATATAAGCAGCAAAATTAGACCAAATATGACAAAGAAATGGTTCAAAAGACAAATATTACAATAAATTGGGTGTCATGGGAAAATCCAAGGCCTGAATTCCACCACAAGAATAAGCAGCGCATATTTATTTCAGTGCCCATATTAACAGGTAACAGTGTTCATATTGCAGTACAGTACAGCATTGCAGGAGGCTAGCAGAAGCATCTTTACAGGAAATGGATTATACATTTCAATACAATTCAGAACAATTATTTGTGATGACAATATCTGCAATATAGGCTTTTATGAAGCAACCAGAGACACACTTTCTATTAGTGTGGCACTAACATTTCATTTCAGCAACCGAAAATATTTGATGCCTATTTTGTGCAAACAAAGTGGATAAGCTACAACAGATAAACATGCCAGTGTGAACGCACTTCACAATGACCAAAAATTAAGCTGGAGTAGTAATGTGTAAAATCCGGCTGAAGTATCAAGAATGCTCTTTGCCGAAGAGCATTAAGCCGAGGACACACTTAACGACTGTAAGGCTGATTAGGAATGTAATTTGATACTTAAGACTGATCATGCCTAAACACACCGAGTCAAAGACAGTTGCGTTCTGTCAGTGTTCACAGTTGGTTTTTAAAATCTGCTGCAGTCGTTGGAAACTCTGTAAGTGTGTAGTCAGTTCAGTGGTAAAATGTTTCAGCCAGTCGTTGAGTGTGTCCCCGGCATTAGTTGAGTGTGTCCCCGGCATTACTGACTGGTTTAATTTATCACCTGAGAACACAATACCCTGAACAGCATAAACAGTTGTTACCTAATCACCCAAAATTAATTACCAAAACTCTTTTTTCAGTTTTGGTTTCCAGCCAAATGAAAAGTTTACTTTCGTTGTTTTGGTAAGAAAATACAATTAAAATCAATAAATAAATATATATTATTATATACTATTATAATATATATTGTATATAGCCTACACACACAAACGCATATATATATATATATATATATATATATATATATATATATCAGCACCTCAGCACACTACATTTCCCATCATCCTCTCTGGCTACAACCTGTTCACACGCAACAATCACCACAGCTGTCAGCCATCAGATTCATCAGATTCAGATTCATCAGATTCATCCGTCCTTCGGATGAGACGTTAAACCGAGGTCCTGACTCTCTGTGGTCACTAAAAATCCCAGGATGTCTTTCAAAAGAGGGGTGTAACCCCGGCATCCTGGCCAAATTTGCCCAGTGGCCACTGTCCATCATGGCCTCCTAATCATCCTCCTATATATACTGATTGGCTTCATCACTGTCTCCTCTCCACCAGTAAGCTGGTGTGTGGTGGGCGTTCTGGCGCAATATGGCTGCCGTCGCATCATCCAAGTGGATGCTGCACATTGGTGGTGGTTGAGGAGATTCCCCCCTTCTATGTAAAGCGCTTTGAGTGTCCAGAAAGGCGCTATATAAATGTAATGAATTATTATTATTATTATTAATTATCAGTTCCTCCAAAAAAGCCAGCACCAAACACACATCTTGGTTTGCTCTCGTCACACTATCTATCTGTGGAAACCGTACCTGTGCATCAACTGTCTCGTCTTATTCAGTTTTCTGTGTGTCATCATCTGCCGGTCTTAAGTCCACCAGCCCATTTTTCTTATTTACCTGCAACAGATAAGACTTATCACTCACATGCCAGTATCACATCACAATCTGCATTCCAGAGACTCACATGGGGCCTGTTGAAGGAGGTTCAACCAACTCTGAGTTTAAAACTTGAACTCTGAGTTGACTTACCCTGAGATGGGAAACTCTTGAGTTTTCGGTTACAGATCAGCTGAAATTAGTTAGTTCAGTCAACTCTAAGTTGACTGACTGAGTTGAGCGCGTCCACCACAACTATAAAAAGCCATTATCAATGGAGCACAGATATTATGAGTAACCATGGCAACAGCGCCAGACAAAAAGAGGAATTACTGTTATACACTGCTGGGTGTAATTAATTACCAAGTAATCTAAATATTGTAATTTAATTAAAGGGATTACTCTTAATTCTTCTGTAATTTAAAATAAAATCTGATGTGATTACATTAAATAGGCTACTGCACAGACTATACATGGGTTTCTGTGCAACGTCATCACGTAGATGCGCGCGCATCTAAGAGGCAGAAAGCAACAGTCTTTACGGCTATATCTAGCAGAAGCAGAAATGACGCGGAGCTGTTGTGCTGTAAACTAACCTAAATGCATAGGGTATGTCATGTTTTTATGATTCGCAAACTTAGTTGGACAATTTCATACTAGTCAACTAACTAACTTTTTACATAATGTTATATTAATATGCAAATGAAACACAAGCAAACAGATTCAACTCTGAAATTGCAGTTTATTATTGAGTCAACAAGAATTTACAAACAATGCGAAATCTACGTTAATTACAATGTTATTTTACAGAACTCGGCATAACATATAGCGGTCTTGCCTCTTGGATGCGCGCGCATCCGGTATTGTTTGTATACAAGAAACCTGTGTATAGAACAATTCAGTAAAAAACAATAGTGGATTTAACATACTTTTTTAAAAGGTATATTTTAAATGTAACCTTCGCCCTCTACACACTTTGGTCAATTCAAGAATAATTAATGCAATTGTATATTGTTAATTTGAAAGCATTAAAAGTGCAGTTTCTTGTCTCTCCTTGTTCAAGTGGTTGAGGTTGATATGGGATTTAGTAATAAGTAGACCAATACTTTTTAAAGATGGTCATTATTATTACCGGTACATTAATCTAATTACACGGTTGAAGATGTCATTTGTATGAATAACTATTTTAGAGTAACTTAACTGTTATAATATCAGAGGTCAAGTCAAGTCACCTTTATCTATATAGCGCTTTACACAATATAGATTGTTTCATAGCAGCTTTACAATGATAAACATAAAAATAATGATCAATGCAAACATACCGGTAATTAAATTCAGCTGTAAAGCCGCTCTAAAAAGACAACAGTGTCATTTTTCAGCTGATGTCAGTTTATGCAGTTCAATAAATGTGTCAATGTTGCAAAGAAATTAAATGAAATGAAGTCGAATCAGCTATAAAAACAGTGGTGTGTCATTGTTCAGCTCGATTGAGTTCAACTTTTGTTCTCATCCAATAGTGTCAGTGGAATCAAATCAATAATATTACTGAATATTAAGTGTCCCCAACTAAGCAAGCCAGAGGCGACAGTGGCAAGGAACCCAAACTCCATCAGGTGACAGAATAGAGAAGAAGAAAAAAACTTGGGAGAAACCAGGCTCAGTCCAGTTCTCTGCAATCAAACATGGTGTGATTTATGATTCCAGATTGCATTATAAACCTGATTATGGATTGATATCATTCTGAATATTTAATCCAGCTCCTTCTGCTTGAAGATCGGAATACATCACGCAGCGCGCCAGCAATACAAAGTACAGCGAGTTTGACAAAGCTCCAAAGCTCAGGTGAAACTGGAAGAACAGTATTTTGGTCAACCTAATTTTAATTTTCATGTAGGCTAGGTGCAATCCTGCAGGAATTAAAATAATGTGGCAGCAGCTGAAAATGAAATATAAAAACATAATTCAAGCAGGTAAGGGTTGAGCGTATCATGGGTGTAGGCTACCTGACTTTACAAACATTTGACATATTAAATAACTAAATAGCATCCATTGTCTAGCAGTGCAGCAGCATTTTTGGCTGAGGGAATTCCTGGAGGGACTTCATCAGAGCCAGTCACTCCCGAAGATCCAAGGGCCTTCATAACATTTTATAGGGTACTTTTGATATTTCCATTTATTTTACTTTGGGTTGGGTTTTTCATTTGTCCCAACAGATTCCGATGGTAATATCTGTCTTTTGGAGCCTCCTGTCCCAACAGAACCCCAGGCAGTTGTAAGTAGCCTACTCAATACACCAGAAATTTTGACAAAATAGTAGGCCTATTATAAAGTGTACTTAACCAAATGCTCATCTTCACAGGATGATGGGGATGAAGAAACAGTTTATGCTGCCACAGAGAGGCCTACAGAGGTAATGTTAATGTTAATATTAATATAACATTATATTAATAATACCATTATTAATATATTTATAGTATATAATATATACCCCCCAGGGTCCATCAACTTCTGGTGCACATATGAACACACTTTAGTGATTTTCAGTAAATACCACAGTTTAATTTCTATAATTTGTTTAGAACTACATGATGTAACTCTAATCTACTGTATTTTCAGTTGCCAGTTAAGGAGTTATATACTTAGACTTATAAAACAACAGTACAAATAATAAATGTGCAATGAATAGATCTACAGAAATAATGAATGAGATGTTTAAACACCGCTTCCTCTTTAAAAAAGGGGAGGAGACCGCAAGAAACTCTGGGTTTACCGAAGAAAACCTGCTCCCGACCAGGTTAGGTTCACATAGTAAGTTACCATGGTAACTGAGACTGAGTATAAGTTATCTCTCTTTCAGAAACGGGCTTGACTTACTCTGCTTTCTCGGGTTTGATATACCTCTCTTTCTGAAATGGAAAACCCAGAGTTTCCCTCATTTCAGGTTTAACATACTCAGAGTTTTCACTTAACCTCCTTTCTGAAACAGGCCCCTGCTAACTTCCTGTGTGTTATTCAATAAACTCTATTCAGAATTTACCTTTGTCTGCATTCTTCTGTTCAATGACTATATATTTATATATATATAGCCTATATATATGTGTGTGTGTGTGTGTGTGTGTGTGTGTGTGTGTGTGTGTGTGTGTGTGTGTGTGTGTGTGTGTGTATACAGTATATATGTAGGCTATATGTAATTATTCTACTTTTGATTTAATACCTCTTACTGAATCTACACACTTTTCACAGGTTTTAGCTATACAGTTTGGGTTTTATTACCATGTAGTTTGTTTGCTTTTTGGATGTATGTGATGGCCTAATTCCAAATAGTGTAAAATTGAAGCGTATTTGCTAAGAGCCAGTTCTCACTGCAGAATACCATATGCCAAGCATTGGTGAAAAAAAATGTATGAGGTGGCAAATTCGTACCAATTCATACGACCTCACTCGTTCGAATTCGTACGATTGTTGATCATTGCCAAATTCGTATGAATTTGTGCGAATGACCTACCTCTGACCCCACCCCTAAATCTACCTATCACGTGGGTTTAGACGAATTCGTACAAATTGGTCTTGAGATAGTGTTGGTCATATAGTTACCAACTGTCACAGTCACTGCAGTTTGGACCGTTTTCATTTGCTCCTTTTCTCCTTGTCTTGTTTCTTGTCATGGTCACAAATTTGATTTCGTCATTCAGTTCAGGTGTGTCTAATCATCCTTGTTCGAACGTGTATTTAAGTTCCCTTGTTTCTGTTTATTGTTGTCGGGTCTCGTCTATGTTGGATGTATTTCGCTACTCTTACTCTGTGGATTTCCCAGTGGATTTATAAAAGATCTTCATCTTCGTTTTTGTGTGTATTACCAGCACAATCCGTAGCTAACACCAATAGATAAAGTACGCTGTTATTTCTGATCACACATTTACACTTTCACTTACTTTACCTAGCAGCACCTACAGATCCTATGCGTTTACGTATTTGACACCAACCAGAACACAAGCCCTGGTATGCAGTTACAACAACTTAAACATAGTAATTTAGTGAGACCTGTGGACTTTGAGTCTCTGGACTCTTTCACAGGTCCACAGATGGATCACCTTGCTGTCAAAATAGAAATAAACAACACTGCTGTATGAACTTTAACAGCCCAGTTACAATTCAACCTCACTGTTGAAAGCACCGCTAGAGACAAAAAAACATATCTGAAACAAACACACTGTGTAAAATCATCAAACCATGCTGTCAACCTGCTATAAATGACACCAAAAAAGATGTTTCTCTCACTCACTGACTTGCTTCAGTATGCTTGAGGCTGTCATAATGATTAACCAAAATTGGAAAAAAGAGACAAAGAGGTGTAAGAGAAATAACTTGGGGAGATATAGAGACCGAAAGAGATGAAAGATGGTTATTGTAACCTTGAGCTAGCAAATTACATTATGGTTTACTAAACTCACTTTCCTTCAAACTATAAGGGAAAGACTCAATTCACACAATTCATGATTGACAGAATGTAAAGAGATTGTGGATGGAAGCGAGACCGTAGCGTTTGTGTGAAGAAATCTCTGTAGCATTGGAGTGATTCAGATTCAATATTCCATCACACACTAAGCAGCACTCTAAATGAATGTATTAGCGTAGATCTAATAATATACTCCTGCGTTTGCATATTTTATGTTTTACTCAGAGATTTCTCCAACCTGATTTACTAGCTCATTTCACTAATACATTTTCATGTCACAATATACCTTTGGAAACTGGCTCCATTTCCTTTCAGGATTAAGACTCATGTTTTATTCAGGCATGATATGTACGTTATGATTTGATCTTGATGTATTATTGATGATGAGAAGAGAAGCAATGTCCAGAAGAAATATTCTTCCAAAGTGTTCAGCACGATATAGATCATTTGTGGAGAACTGTAAATACACTTAGGTCTCTTAAAGCACAAGAATAATGAAAGGAGGAAACGTTGAATTCAAGAGATATCTGTCTTTTAACTGGTGTTTTTAATAGTATGATAGCGCACTTGTTTTAGTAAACTTTGTGCTGAACTGTTACTTTCCAAACTCTTTGAGTATACATTTGCCCAAACATATAAAAAGAACAAACAGGAAATTAACATGATAGTCTTTAACAGAGACAATATTGTCAGTTACATTTTTGATACGCTAATGTAAAAAATTCCAAACAAAGTCACAGCAGGTTTCTGAGCAACACACAGTAGTAGTGGTGGCGTTCCTAAATGAATCAGTGTTTTTAACTTATTTGTTGAATTAATAATACAATGACTCACTCATTTGTTTTGTTCCTAAATTAATCAGTGTTTTTGAACAAATCGATTGAATTAATAATTGAATGGCTGCTTCCGAAATCGTATACTCTCAAAGTAGTTACTTCTTATGAATACCGGTAAGTAATTATTTCTCAATCTTTAAAAAAAGTATAGGCCTATTGTTTTTGAATGTGTGTATATGAATGTTATATGGACATACTGCATTTGACATGTTGTCATTGCCATGCATGTGACCAACAGCGCCTGTTGCGTCACTTCACGGTCATTCCCAAATCTTCTCTCATGGCCTCATGGAATAGTAAAATGTTCATCAGTTGCACACTTCAGAATCTTGCAGGAAACTTTATGAATGTGAATTAGGACATACTTTTTCACATACTGTTTTCACCCCTACTGTTTTCACTACGAAATGTGCAATTTAAGTATGTAACTAGTAAACTGAGTCTATCTATAAGTTCATTGTAGTATTGAGGCAGTACAAACAAAAAACTAGTTGTAAACTAGTTGTGTAGGCCTACTCAAAGTTTACTGTTACACTTAAAGTATACTTAAAAGTATACTTTTACACTAAAAGTGGGCCAATTTAGTCCCAACTAAGTATTGAAATAGTACACTTATAAGTATACTAGAGGATAGATAGTGTACTTATAAAGTATACTTAAAATATACTTGCCAAATGATGGCTTGATGTATCCTGATCTTCAAGCAGAAGGAACTAGATTAAATATTCTGAATGATATCAATGCATAATCTGACTTGTGATGCAGCCTGGAAACATAATCACACCATGTTCACTCATCATGGCCAGAAAAGAGCTGGCCTACTGACTGAGCCTCGTTTCTCCCAAGGTTTTTTTCTTTCTTCTTAATTTCTGTCACCTGATGAAGTTTGGGTTCTTTGCCAGTGTCGCCTTTGGCTTGCTTAGTTGGGGACGGTTAATATTCAGAAAAATTATTGATTTGACTCCACTGACAGAATTGGATAAGAACTGAACTGAGCTGAGCTGGAAGATGACCACTGTTTTCTGCACAGCTGCTTTATAACTGGATTCATCCTTCGCCATGAGTTTGATTGACAGGCAATCTGACCAATCATAACGCAGAATCCACCATTTTGTCCAACAAACAAACCAGAAAGGAGAGTTAGTAGATTATTGACGTGGACATGAACTTGAAAGAAGTATGTATTGATATCTTTCCACTGTTGTAAAAACATTTCATTCATGTCATACTCGTGTTGTAACTGAAGAGATGATCGGTTGATATGCCGCTTGAACTAAGGAACTACAGTGACCTGTCAAGACACATGAAAGAGCCACAAAATGTTTTTTTTTTTTTACAAAATGACAAAATTTGAAAGCTGAGACTTTGTTTCATTTCAAAAGTAACCTGCTCTGTCTTGTCTGTCGGTGCATTGTCATTATCCTCTCTGCTCTGTGTTGCCTTTTTCACTGCGTAAGAACATAATGTGTGGTGTTTGAGTCCCATGGCTTGTCAGACGTAGCAACCGTAACCAAGGGGGGCGGGTCTTTGCGAAGGTTCAATTGAATTCATTTCATAATTGATGAACAGTTATTGAACTTAAGTGAACAAAACTGAACTGACTTCAGCTGAATAATGACACTATAAGCTATTTCCTGTTTATTAGCGTAAAACTGCCTTTGAAACCATCTGTATTGTATAAAGCTGTATTAAATAAAGGTGATTAGTGCCCTTGGAAGGCCACTCAGCCAACATAATCTATGGGCATACCTGTTGTATTTACAATTGATCATATTTACTGTTTGCATACTTAAAGGAAACTACAAAAACTCTTTCATAGGTAGGAAAGAAAATCTGTCACATAAGGGTCATCATGGTGATGCACGGATACTTCAGGACTAAAGATCATGAAAAGCAGCATTCAAGCATTGCGGGCAGTTGGAGGACTGAATGAGATGTAATTTAAAAATGAATGAAGATGTTTAGAGAGGGAGGTTACAGCTCGGGCCAGAAGAGTTACAGCTCTAGCAGATCCAGCATTCGGTTGTTTATTGGCCTCTCTCCCCTCCAAACCAACATTAAATATTCACACCAGTAACTCGCAATTCCACGCATCTCACTAAGAAAAACGGACTGTAGAAAAAAATAATGTCGGAGAAAGACACAAAGTAGATGTCTTAGGAGTGTAAATGAGGAGGAGAGAGAAGTATGTGCCAGGTTCATTCCTTTACAGTAAATAAATACCCTTAAACTTACAGTGAATTATTATCAACAAGCAGCCAGTGATGCATAGTATATTCACCGCACCACAAACTATAATGTATGACAGTCAGTTATTATACATTTGCATGCAGAATAGCAGCTCTATCATCCAACCCTCCTCGGAGCCACAACACTACAGGAAAGCTGAATCTGCAAAATGTCTCCAAACTCACGATGTGACAGGTTCAAAGACGTGTAGTGCAGTGCTTCTCAAATTTTTTTTGTCATGCCTCTCTTTGAACCTAGACAAACTTTTGCGCACCACCGTAAACTGATTGATCAGTATCTGCCAAATATTTGCACATAATAATGAAAAAAATATCTTTTGTTACATAAAACGGAGAGAAAAGTTATTATATAAATGAGCCAACAACAGTAAAAGTTTTGAAAAACATACGCTGCATCTTTTCTTTCAGTTGTTTTTCTGTTGAATGATAATAAATTGAGATCGATTTCAATGAAAGCGGCATACGTTCTTTTCGTTTTGTTATTCTCTGTAAAATTTCAGTGTTGAAAAACGGCCTACATTTAAGGAAATAACAAAAACGAATGAATAATACAAAAAAAGCAATACTGCTTTGCAAGAGCATTTTTAAAAGATTAGTTTAATGAAAAAGAGTATTTAATCAGTCTCAGGTTATTTCAAACCCAAAGCCATATACAATATATTATCTGTGGAACACAAAGGGAAATGGATTAAGGATGAGAGAAGATTATTGTAACTGTCAAGCTTCAAAAAGCACCAAAAAAAAAAAAAAAGAATCTAAAATCTGGACGACAGAACTCATGCGTTACGTTCCAAGCCATATGACAGCTGTGTGAGAGGAAAAGGATAAAATATGTCACTATTCACTTAATATTTCCCCTCCACAATTCACATTTGGTAAATGAATGATACATGCAAGAGGTTCTTGTTTAAATAAGCAGTTTTGTACACAGATAGCAAAATAATTGGATTTTCCTTACAAAAAAATGCATTATTAATGTATTATGTAAATACATAATGTAGATGTATAATTGTAGTACGTTTTACAAAGAAAATACTATATCAGTTTTTCTACTTTAAAATTTCATATATAATTCAATGTATTAGTTGCCCTTTCTTTGTAATTGTTTTACTAGCAATTTCTGAGAGAAAATTGTTTCTGCAATACATTGTCAACATGACATATTTAAAGATAGGGTTATGGTTCGATGCAAGGAATTGAATAAGATTGAGAACTAGCATCCCATAGGTTATATATAGGCAGTCACCCAGGGGGCCCTGTGAAGTGGTCCGTAATAAATGGAATAGATCATAACTTGAGGTGTGAGGATCCTTCTTATCCACACTACACTGAATGCAAGTAGCATGATGCCGAGTCAATCAGCCTTGTTTCATTCAACAAATGTGTCAAATCTAATTTTTTATCACATCACAACGTGCAGTATGCTTTCAATGTAGGTGAACGCGTCCACAATCCTTCCCAAACAAATGTGCCTCAACATTTAACACATTAATGCACAAACCAAAAAAAAATAACGGTGGCAAACTAAAAGAAAAACATATTAAGTAAAAGATAAGCTCTAAATAATCACCACATGATAAATAACAGAGCAACAACATATACAACCACCATAGCATAAATAAAAGCAAACAGTACAACAATAAGCAGTAATCTGCATAATTTGTTCATACAGTGTATTGCAGGGAACTTGAGTAAAGCATCCATCACCACAGACGTCAGTTTATTATTGTCCATAGTTTCCTCAAAAACGCTCACATTCAACAGAAAATAAGTTATGAAAGAACTTATGAGTATTAACGGTGGATGCTAAGTTTAAAATACTTTTGCAAGATATTGTCAAAAGTAAAGGGGAAAAAATCAAGTAACTGTCAACGTGATACAAAGAAGTCAAATGCCAAGCAGTGTGACAAGCTTTATTTCAAACTGCTTTTAAAAACAAAAACTAATTGTCAGTATAATGTTTTGTTAATGTTAGTGACCATGAACTTAAAATGAAAACTGAAATAAAATAGAATAAGGCCATATTTACACATAGCCGGGTATTTAAAGAAACAAAAATCCCCCCCCCCCCCCCCCCCCTCCGTTTTCAATAATAACATCGTGCACACAACCCGCATAAATAAGCCATCGAGCGCCATCATAACTATGCCAAACCTATGTGCGGCAGTGTAGGGAGAAGGATAAAGCCATGCAAGCCAATCAGAATCCTCAGAATCGACAAGAGAGAACCTAAAACCCGTTTCTCCCAGTTGACACGGCAACACATAACCGGCGTTTTCAGAAATCTCCACTTTAGCCGGAGTTTTTAGAAATAATCGTTTTCTGTGATAAAAACGGGGGTTTCGTGTAAATGAGAGGCCAAACCGCAGGGAAATATCTGCGTCTTCCCTTCGTGTAAACGGGGCCTAAAAAGCATGGCACTCTTAGAAAAAAAGGTACAGTGGGGTTCTATATATCCCTTTATGCCAATGGGTGTAACATGGAAGTCTACTGGAGTCAAGTTGTAGAACCCAAGTGCAGTTAATTAATACGCAAAACAAGATCAAAATGTAAGCCAAAGGCATGGCGTGGCATGAAACTCAAAACAAAAGCATGAACATGGTTGTCACCAACAGTGGTTACAGAGAAACAATATTTAACAAAGTAACAAGGCAAACATGAGGGCTTGAATATACAAGGACTAATGACAAGACAAGGGACACCTGTGCACAATGATACAATGAACCACTAAGAACATGACACATAAGACAAGAGAACACATGGCAGGATCACATGACTAAAACATGGAATCACATGACTGAGACATGAAACAAGACATGACAAAAGGTTCTATATCAGGGATTTTGTAAAATACGTTCATGTTTAACGGGTTATTACAATTTTTTTAGTGATAAAGTATGTTTACGAGCTGTTTAATTAACAGAATTTAATCAAAAAATTAATTAAAACAAAATTTTAATGAATTCAAATTTAAATCCATGAAATCATCCCATGATGTGAACCAATAAAACCTACACTGTAACAAATGAATAAATACTTTTAACAAACGTAACAAACGTATAATTGCACTGTAACAAACATATAACTACACTGTAACAGTGTAACTATACATTTGTGACAGTGTAATTATACATGTGTAACAGTGTAATCATACTTTTTACACTGTAAAAATGTATTAAACTGAAAATGTATAATTACACTACAACAAATGTATTATTACTGTTGAAAAAAAGTCTAATTACACTGTACCAAATGTATAATTACAATGTAACAAATGTATTATTACACTGTAGTACCAACGTATAATTACAATGTAACATTTATTATTGCACAGTAACAAATGTATAATTACACTGTTACAAATGTATAATTACACTGTAGTAATAAACTTATAATTACACTGTAATAAATGTATTATTACACTGTGAAAATGTATAATTATACTGTAAAAATTATAATTACACTGTAACAAATGTATAATTGCATTCTAATAAACATTATATTATCACAAATGTATTACACTTAACTCACCGCAACAAATGAATAAATACTATGTAACAAACGTATAATTCCACTGTAACAAACATATAACTACACTGTAACATGTATAACTACACTGTAACTTATAATTGAAATGTAGAAAATGCATTATTACACTACCAAACATATAATTACTCTTTAAAAATGTATTATTACACTGTAACAAAAAAGAATAATAATTACACCAACATTAACTAAATTGTACAGCTAATGGTACCTTACCTATTTGTATCTTTCTTGTATTATAAATAAATGCAGTTTATGACCTCAAATTAACATCTCAAGTCCTTGTACATGGTTTATTTACTTTTGGTAGTTCCTTTGTCACACTGCAGAAATATGTAAGTTTAATAAAAAGGTGATAAAAAGTGAAAGTGTAAAAATATATATAACCTAAAAGCTTGTGTCTGTAATGTTTATTGTCAAGATCTCACCTAAGTTCCCACTTACCTACGGGTCGGCCCTGTATCCCACACAGTCTTCTTTTCAGTAGCAGGTTGTGCTGTGATTTTGTTTGTAACAGCTGTGTGATAGTCTGCTTTTGTCAGCTTGTAAGAACAAGAATTAACTAATCAATATGTTTTTAAGGGAGAATTCAGCAAGAGACTCTCTAAAAAGTTTCTTCATTTTAAACAACAGACAGCATCCAGACTCAGAATCAAGTTCAATCAATCTCAAGCCCCTTTGAGCCAGATGTCAATGCAACCAAGATGCACTGTTATTAGATTGTGATCAGATCTCTCTTCCACATTGGGAGTGGTCTGGACGGATTTTGACCACATTCCACGAAGATGTGAATAATACTACTTTTCGTTATCCTCATATAATTATGTATGCAATGTCTTCTCTTCTCTTTTTCACTTCTAATCCCTATTGCAGGGGTCTTCAAGGTTTTTCAGGGCAAGGACCCCTTAGGCGATACAGACATGGAGCAGGGACCCCTGATGCAAATTGTTATAAACAGACATACATATTAAGCATATAGCCTTCATTATTACTAGAAACTAACCCAAGAATAAGTTATATTATGTTAATAGTTTAGAACTATGTACATTGTTGTTGTTGTTGTTGTTGTTGTTGTTGCGCATGCATCACTGTCTGTATATAACTTTTCATTGTTAAAATGGAGATTTATGCATCACAATAAACAACATGTTGCGATAAAAATCACAGTTCATTAGTTGCTTGCAGTTGTAAACTATTTTAATGGATTTGCAGTCATACATTGTTATTTTATAAATCAGATAGACAATTAAACATTTACCTGAACTTTAGCTAGGGCCTACAAGTTTATTAAAAATTCACATTTTAATTTTACTGTCAGATGGACAATTTAGAATCAAATCACTGAGTGTGAAATGAGTGCTTGTTCTCTAGTAAAGTGCTCCACCATAACAAGAATATCAATGTACAGTGAGACATTTAAGATTATTTACAAGTATTTTTATCATGTAATATAAGCCATATAATTGGAATGGAATGTAAAAAAAATATTGATACAAATATTTTTTTAGTCTGCATTTCACCTACATTGCACATATCTATTTTGACATGCCTTATTTTTATCCCATGCAGTTATCACTATGCAAATTGCAATTTCGATTGTCAATGCTGCATTTATGTGTAGATGTCACTTCCAAAACTTTCAGCGTGTAATTGGCCATCAGTCTTCTTAGCAGCATAAAAAAACAATACTTTTCTTCAATGGATAATAGCTATATTGTCTCGAAAGAGCGAAAGAGTTACTTTACAATCCCTAATGCTGTCACTCATCTCAGTTCGCGATCTCACAATGTTCCATCAAAATCAATAAAGTTGTCTACTCACTGCATCATGAAACGTTTACTTACATCATGTCTTTCTTTGTTAATGAGAGGTTTCGCGAGAGCGAGCAGAACTCAGAACTCACACAGAACAAAAACTCTAAAAATTCTATCTTAAACACCTCTGATTGGTCATTGCGTTCAAGAGATCAACAAACATGTCTGTGATTGGCAGTATTTCTTACCTTGCAACTTACCTGTATCGTTTTCCTGTGCGACATTCATCTATGTTCCTGCTTCCCTGGATTTCCGTCTCCTCCATTATCTTTAGTGATGGGAAACCGAGGCTTTCTGAAGCATTTGATGCTTTCATCAAATTGTGCCAAAAAAACGGTTCATTGCTCGAAGCTTTTAACACAATGCGCATTAGCGACATCTGCTGGTCAGACTTTTTCTCCACAATATCTAACAAATCACCGCAAAGCACAAAAAGCATGTGACCAAACAAAGCTTAGGGAGTCCGTGACATACAAGAGTGGAATCAATATACAGTTCTATCATCTGATCTAATCTCATCTAAATTAATTTGTGCCAATGAGACCACAACTCGTGTCATGTGTAGCCTGGTCAACGGATTCACATTTTGATCAAGAATATAAAATATACAAGTATGTAATCATAAATACTTGACGTGAATAGTTGAAAAAAATATTGTGGGTGTTCAGTTTTTTTATTTACAATTTATGTTATAGGGATGTATGTTAAATAATTTACATAAATAATGCCTCCTCGATAATCATTTCCCTTTTTACGCATCAGGTGGGGTTGCGAGGCGCCAATTTTATTTTTCAAACAACCTGTTTCGACCTTCCGATACTGCATGACATTCGAAGCTTCAAACGTCATCAATCACGTGGTATTGTCATTTCGATAGGAGCATCGGTACAGTGTGTGATACAATAGAGCTTTTAAAACCGGTATCAACCCTCCCATCACTAATTATTGTCTGTTCAGCTCCTACAAAGATAATAAGAGACATTATCATCATCATCATCATCTTCAGCAATCATCAAGGTGTGTGTGGTGCAATCATCAAGATGGGTGTGTTAGCTTACACATCCATCATTTTTATGTGCAATTTTTTTGTTGTCAATCAAAAACCAGGAAAAATTATGATTATTATTATTTATCTATGCTAATCCATCAGGGATTAGTTTGTATGAGAATGACTAATGGATCAAGCTCATAATACTAATATAGATTAAAACACAGAACAGATCCAGCAGAGGTGAGTTTATACTCGTCTGCCAGGCAGGGTGATATTACACTGAGTCATATCTGAGCCTTGTGTTCAGTTGCTAATCTGTAATTAGCATCTGAAAGAGCAGAGTGTTGGAAATTAGGGTTATTAATATTCCATAACTCATATCTCCTGTTTTTGTATTTTAATTCGGTGTGGTGAAGAGTGACAGGGGCTACAATCACAGCGATTCCCAGGGCTACTGCTGAGGGATGTGTGTGTGTGTGTGTGTGTGTGTGTGTGTGTGTGTGTGTGTGTGTGTGTGTGTGTGTGTGTGTGTGTGTGTGTGTGTGTGTGTGTGTGTGTGTGTCCGTCCTTGTGGGGACATTTTATGGTCTATACATTTTACTAAGTGATGTTTTTTGAAAATGTAAAAATGCAGAAAGTTTTCTGTGATGGTAGGTTTAGTGGGATATAATATGCAGTTTGTACAGTGTAAAAACTATTATGTCTATGGAAAGTCCCCATTAAAACATAAAACACAACTGCATGTGTGTTTGTGCGTGTGTTGAGTTTGTTCTATATCCCTTTGTGAAGTCAATATAGGCCTAAATGTTATAATTTCAATTACTGTATCTCTGTGAGTTAAGACTCGTAAGATCTCGTATTAGGCATCTGCTTCAGAAGTTCAGCTTTTCATGTTGAAAACGGATCATTATGAGATGTGAAGGTGAAGAACTACAATAACCAAGGTAAACCATCAAATCCATTTCTACCAGAAAGACTCGGGAGGCAAAATGACGTAACAAAGCATAAATTTAGTAACAGCCTGGGAGGTATGGGAAGGGACCATCCTGGTGGTGGTGGGCATGGTGGAGGTGAATGTTGGCGTGACATCTGAGAACTCAGACATGTGTAAGTACAGATCTTTTATACTTAGAGTATTAGAACACGATTAGATGAGAAAGTAATAAGTGACGTAACAATTGAGTCTTCCTGGCAGAACTTACGCTAAAAGCTTCCATTTCTGGGTGAGATATCTTCTCATTCTGTAAGTCGACCTCAGAAAACTAAAAAAGTTGTTTTATTATTCACTCATACTGCTTTCACAAGTAATCAAAAGACCTTTTAACAAATGCTGTTTGTTTTTTTAAGTATTTCATAAGGAGCGAGACTGAGAGGAGCGAGACTGAGAGGAGCGAGGCAAATGTTTTTTTAATTACCACGGATATTCTTTTTGGAAAGCTTTTTCCTTCCCTCCTTATATGCGTGCAATTTTAATTGCAATGGTAATTAATTTAATATGCAATGGCCGTTTTGTAACACCCCATTTACACCGGAAGCAGCCTTTAATTATAATGGGACCGTTGTCTTGAGTGAGCTTGCGCTGAACTGCACGTCTCGCGCAGTTGCCTGAAACTGTGCAGTTGAATCCCACTTTGTGCGCTTGGCATTAGTTACAGAAAGCAATTATAGTGGGAGGGTTAATTCATCACGTTGTGTCGCTATAGTGCTGGTTGTATACATGCTGTATGTTGTAGCTCACATCCTAAAGACATAGAATCCTTTCACACTCTTCAGTTTTTGCAGATGAAAATGGACCTGTGGGTGACACACAACTTTTCAAAGCAACCCCCTCTCTACAAGAGGACCATCAGATAGGCAGGCTACTGTAAAAGACGTGGGCATTGAGAATATTGAAGTGGATCATTGCGGGAATATAAAACATTGTATGATGTTCCTTCTCTTCTCTTCTCTTCTCTTCTCTTCTCTTCTCTTCTCTTCTCTTCTCTTCTCTTCTCTTCTCTTCTCTTTTCTTCTCTTCTCTTCTCTTCTCTTCTCTTGATTTAGATTTTTTGATACTGCTTGGGGGAACGTTAATTAAGGAAAGGACGAATTTCTCCTTTTTAATTAAGAAAATAATGACTTCACTTTAATTGTGTTTCCTGATCTGAGGCCCAGCATGACTGAAAATCCTATTAGAGTATGTCCTTACCTTTTCTGTAATCTAAAGGAAGATTAGGGAATATTTAGTCTTTTAAGAGATATCTGTTTTTTTTTTTTTTTAAAAACCTTATTCTATAAAGTATAGGGGTTTTTGAAGAATTACAAAAATTTCAGGTTTGAAAAAATGTCTTCAGTTATTTGTATTTTGTGATGACTGCTGTAATCTCTCAAAGGAAATGACAGCATGTGTTATTTCTGGAAAAAAACAAACATTTTATTTAAAAAAAAAAGCAGATTTTGTACTGACGATATTCATATGGTACAGTGACTAAAACATGGTCTTGGTCTTCTATGAAATTTGGAATGAGAATAATCTTAGAATGTCGTTCAGCGAAATTAATTTAACATGTGAAATATTATTTTACATTGTCATTCAACATAAGCTGTGATCTCCTACAACTAGCAAATTTATTGGAGCAGTCAGGCTTGAAATAAACCACTGGGGGAAAACACACTTTACTTTCTGAGTAAAAAAGTAAATGAGAACCGAATTCTTCTGTTTTATAATTGTTGTTTTTGTTCAGTATAAATGAGTTTTAAGAGAGGCTGTCCTACACACTAATGAACAGTTGCACTGGGATCCAAAAAAACAAAAAACACTTGGAAAGCTATTTGCCTCCTATTAAACAGTTCACTTTCCTTCATTACATTATTTTCTCATTGGCCAGAGTTTTTTTTATTTTTTATATAACTTCAGAATAATCTCACATAATTATATCACTCTGTCTTCACCAGCTCAAAGAGCTCTTCATCTTCATCTTCACCTACTCCTTCCCCTCTTTTCACATCCTCTTCTCTTTAGCCATCTTTTCCTCACCTCTCCTGATAAAACTGGGAGTGCAAAAAAAACCCACGTTTTTATCAAGATCCTTCACGATTCCTTTGTTGCATAACTCAGTGATAGAGTATGCTGTACATACTAAGAAGGGATGAAGATCAAAAGACATCACTGTGAAATTTACTTATCCTATTAGGAATACATTAGCAGGACTCCTCCTCTTTTACTTCCCAGGATGAACTAAAGATAAAGAGTGTTTCCCAGGAAGTAAGGGTTGTGATAAAAGACACATTGGGTCTTCAAGAGGGGAAAGGGGAACGAGGGAACAGACCATTTATTCCAGACATGAGACCTGACGGCGATCATTTTGGTTCTGGCGTGATGATTTAGCTGCTACCTCTGGCTTTGAAATTGGGTTCATATTACCAGGTGCTGGTGACAAGAATTTATGGCAGCATGTATGCAGCACAATTGGCACCAGGTGCACCGTATCCCAGAATTCCAACATTGCTCCATCAGTGGAAATCATGGACATGGGTCAGCAATGGAGCAGTGAAGAGCAACAATGGCCACATCTACATACACATCATTTTCCATTTAAGGTCCATTTTCTAGTTAAGCCTTTATTCTGCAAAATATGCGATTGGAATATTCCTGTATATCTTTAATCATTATAATCCAAATAAATTAAAAGATATGTGTTCAGTAGCTTGTCTCTTTCTCTAATTACATGGATATGCACAGATATAATTGAATGTTTTTTTTTTACAGTAGTTATTTACGTGACACAATTTTTAGATGTCATATTCATGTTTGTAGAAACTTGAAAACACTTCCGAAAATTGCAGAGGCTCAAAGGGAGCACTCTGCAGGGGTCCCAAGAGGGAACGCGAAGGGCGAGAAGGATTCAGTCTCCTCGCTCCTCTCAAGAACCTGATGACCAGGTCGTGCTTTCCCACGGACATACCTTTGACTGCGTTGTGATGGATCTTGCTATCCTGTAGCTCAGTGGTAAGAGCATTGCGTTAACAGCGCAAGGTTGTGGGTTCGATCCCAGGGGATTGCACATACCTATGTAAAGGATAATGCAATGTAAGTCGCTTTGGATAAAAGCGTCTGCCAAATGCATAAATGTAAAATGTAAAATGTAAATGTAAATGTGATGTGCGGCTATAGCGGAAACATACACCTTCAGGGCGGAGGGATACACCTTCGCTTGCAGGAAGGAAAGCACGACACTGATCGGGCAATTTCTGGGGTCTTCTCGGCGAGAAGAGCTCCAGTTGACGAAGAGATTCCACTTCAACGCGTAGGCATGTCTCGTGGACGATGCTCTAGCGGAAGTGATGGTAGCCACCACCGCTGGTGGTAGGGTACTCAAACCTGCCTCGTCCCATCCAGGAGCCACACGTGTAGGTTCCAAGATCGGGACGAGGGTGCCATAGGGTGCCCCATCCCTAAGAAAGGAGGTACTTCCTCAGAGGAATTGGGCAGGGAGGTGCTGTCGCGAGGAGTACAAGTTCGGAGAACCAGGTCGGGGTGGGCCAATGAGGCGCAACAAAAATTACCTGCTCCTCGCCCTCCCTGATCTTGCACAGGGACTCACTGAGGGAAACGCATACTTGCGGAGGAGCATGTTCATTGCACATGGCACCCCAGCCCGTGGTGGAGGCATCTGTTGAGATAGAAACTCTGCCTGGAAACTCGTTCTAAGGGCACTCCAGCCCATAGAAGCTGAGGTTCGTCCATGGGGTGAAGGTCTGACGGAAGGTCGGAGTAACTGGTACTCGGAGCGTGCCTGTTGCCATGCCCACCTCGGGACTTGACCATGAAGCCAGAGCTGAAGCGGTCTCATATGAAGTAATCCGAGAAGCGTAGCTGCGGCTGCGGATGCCATATGCCCCAGGAGCCTCTGAAATAACTTCAGTGGAACTGCACTCTTGCCCTCGAACTGTCTCTGGCAAGTCAGTAGTGACTGCGCGTGCTCGCTCGTAAGCTGCGCGCACATGGCGGCCGAGTCGATTTCCATACCGAGAAAATAGATCCTCTGCATGGGGCAAAGTTTGCTCTTCTCCCAGTTGACCCGAAGGCCCAGATGAGCTAGGTGCCAGAGCACTAGGTCCCTGTGTTCACAAACCTGGTCTTGAGAGTGAGCTAGGATCAGCCAGTCGTCGAGATAGTTCAGGATGCGAACCCCGTGCTGCCATAGCGGCACAAGGGCTGCTTTGACAACCTTCGTGATGACGCGAGGAGAAAGGGCTAGCCCAAATGGGAGAACCGCACACTGGTATACCCACCTCTAGAAAACAAACCGTAGGAACGGTCTTTGTCGAGGAAGAATGGAGACAAGGAAGTAGGCATCCGGTCGATTGTTGCAAACCAATCCTATGGCCGCACACATTCGAAAATGCGTTTGGCCTTGAGCATTTTATACGGAAGCCTGTGAAGGGATCGGTTCCGCTCTCTTGTAAGAGCCCTGGTCCAGCCCTACCCTCGTGCATATCAATGAGCACCCTTGGTAGACCTGAAGGATGGCCATAGCATGCAGTGAGGCTTGCAGCTCTATAGGTCTCTGCAACCGGAGTAGACAAAAAACCTACAGGATTTTTTTTTGGGGGGGGGGGGGTGCTTAGGGTCACCACGCCGGTGGAGGCACTGTGGAGACACAGTTGTGGAACCCCAGTGTACCCACTGGCCGCGACCTCATCAAGGGCAGAGTAGTCATGGAAAGTCAAGAGAGACTTCCACAATCTCAATAACCTCTTCATGCACTTCTGGGAAGAAAGGAATTGGGGGCGGGCCGACGGGTGCCAGGGGTGTCCCCAAAAACCGATCATCAAGCCTTAAGCGCTCGGGACATGGTGGAGCCCGATACTCGCGACTGCCCGAGAAATCATGGCAGTAAGTTCTGGATCAGACTCGGGCAATGCTGGCACACCCGAAGGAGGCAGCACAGCCGAGTATTCATCTCCAGTAGACTCACGCCCACATTGTGATGCGGCGATAGACAAGATTTCATCTGCCGGGGTGCCGAATTAAAGCGATCTCATCCGGACACTGCACGGGTTGCAATGGGGACACTCTCTCCAAGGAGGTCATTGAGTGTTGATCGCGACATTGTGATGGTCATGTTCCCACAATGAGAACATCCACGAAAGCTGTCTGTTCGTTTGCCCAAACACATTAGACAGCGTCCATGCCCATCAGCTGATTTAATCTGTGTATCGCACCCAGCAATACACGGGCGAACCGTCTTTAAAAAGACGTGCCACGCGCAACTCTTTTAGACAGGATAAAACTCAAACAGCAGTGTTGAAGCGCCCAGGGAGAAACACACGACTGGCAGACCACTGCGCAGATCGGCAGGCAATGTGAAGCTCGCTGGAAATCGCCGTCACACCAACACCTGAAGAGTAGCTCGTCTCGGAGAGAGAAGAGAGATGATCTCAGAATGGCTTGTGGAGTGAAGAATGCTCTTAGCTCCAAAGCAAAAACATATCTGCAGGTTGCCGGCGTACTTCCTTATATACCCACGAGGTAAGGCGAAGTTACGCTATGCAAATTCCGCAGAACCATGCGATTTTTTTGCCATTGGCTCGTTTTTAAATTCTCAAAGATGATAGGCTTTCTAAGCGAAACCCCATTCGTCGTCACTGATGTAACTCGTAGTGACTACGAAAGGGAACTAAATTTACTTGAGGAAAAAAAAAACATATTAACTCTTGTTTTCTAAATATATATATATTTCAAAAGGTTTCTGCTTATAACATAAAAATATCTGCCAGAGTAATCTTGTTTTCCCTTGAAACACTCTCAAAAAAAGGTACAAAAGCTGTCACTGGGGTGGTAACATCCTTCAAAAAGGCTGTAGAATGTGCACAGCGGAGGAGATGACGAAATACACAGTCTTTAATAGCAAACTCAGAGTAACATTCACGTTCAAACACAAACAATAACCGATAAAGGGCTGAACAGAACAGGGAGAATATATACACTAGTAAATGAGGGAAACAGGAACAGGTGGACAAGAGTAACTAATCAGTAACCATAGAAACTAATGAGAACCGTCACGATTATGTTCTGTTTAGTTGTTCCTGTCGTACGTCGTATCTACTAATATGTACACTTTTGGTACCAATATGTACCTTTGAGAGACTAATATGCACTCTAGGTACAAGGGTATCTGCACTGGATCACAACCTGTAAGTATGTTGTCGTATGTGTGGCTCTCCTAGCCTGCTAGCTAACATTACAGTGTTGATGAAGTGTTTAGCTACAGGGCTCTTGCTTTTCTAAGCTCTCACTTGTTTAAGATTGTTCACCGGTCTTTAGGAACATTCCACTCTAAAATGTTCTGTAAAATCCGTGCTTGCAAAGGTTCTGCACGATCATAAGGTTCATAAACATCCTCAGGGTCAAAATCGGGCTCCAATTGGAATGGAAAAATTGACGTCATCGTCAATATTTTCACCTGACCTGCACCGAGTAATTTTAAAAACTCAAAATGTATTGCTTTACTGGTGCTTATGTGTATTTAAATGTCTGAAACCTAAAATAAACATTATGAGCTTGAAATCACTGCATAGTTGTGATATATGACAGCACTAAGCTCGTCCGTCTCTGGCTCAGCACCAGCCAACACGCGGAAGCACAGTTTGAATCTGGCAGTGATGTCACATCACTGTTCATTATAAATCCCATGTGTGGGACCGTACTCTCAGGAGCACAGAAATAAAAATCTGATATATGGGAGCGTACCGCTCAGGTGTTGCGTGATATCTCTGCGCCTAGTAGCAGTGCTTTGCCTGTGCTTCACCCCAATAAAGTCAATATCTGCCTAGGAAATTGCCTAGTCTTAATCTGCATTGCTATTTGTACTTGTGGTGAATATGCAGGTCACAATATTTTTTTTTATCACTTTTACTCACGACATGCTATACGGCAACAAAGGATTCCATCCATTATGCTAAGCTAAGCTAGCGGTGGCACTGCCACACTAAGACAATGCATGCAGTGAGACAAAAATGCATTTGCCCACCTATCTAAATGTAGGGGAGACGGTGAATAACCCCTATTTCAAAAACCGGTGGCGTAGATCTTACTTGTGCAAATCAGTCCATGTTTAAGTGGAGTATGCTTAACTGTCAGTGTCACTTTAAACCTTGTTTTTCCATTTTCCATCCACTTTAAATCATCTTATCTCCCCTCTTGAGGGGAGAGCCCTTGGATCACTCAGCGTCTTCACCAGAATGATAAATTATTTATATGATTAACGCTGACAGATTATGTCTTTCCATTCTGACATTGATGCCTCAGTGTCTCAATCCATCAAATAATCGTACAGCTGCTGAGAGTCGCAGCAGTCATCCAGACTGATTGTTCTCATCACATTCTCCTCAGTCACTGCATTAAACCCATGTTTCCTTTCAATGAAACCCTTCTCACAAGAACAAGTAGAAATTAAGGCATCAGGAGGATATCCATCTTCTGTAGAGGTCTCAAAATCACCCCATTGGTTAATGAACAGCATGGAGTAAAACCAAGGCCCATGTGCTGATTCCAATTACAAAACTATAATGGTCAACAGCTCTCAATCTGGATCATGTGCACTTTGTAATTTCTATTATGTCATTGAAATGCTTTCAGAGTTGTATGACAGTCAGTAACCATATAAATTATAGGGTGTGCCGTAAATGAATGATTGTCTGTCAAAAAATGACCTCCTTTTATAAAAAAGACCCTTTTAAATAGTAAATTCCAAATATAGCTCCCTCCACAATGAAAATATATTGAAGCCAGGCTGTCATTTTAAGTGATGAGCAGTTTATTCAGCGTATTGAGCGTATCTCCTCCACTGACTTCCATTCAAACAAAACAGCCTCTGGTCACCCATTAGTCAATGCACCTTTTTAAGCTAACCTTGAATGTTTTCCTTGGGAGGAGGAGCCTTGTCTGTGGAAGATACCTGTATCATTGATTTTAATGGAGAAAACATCAATCATTTTTGAACAAGAGGCTCTAAACACGTCATTTCTCTTATAAAATCAGCAGTATTGGATATAGGTCTTTCAATCACAGCATTTTGGCCGACATCTCTAGAATGTAAAAAATTATTTTCCAATGTTGTAAGTAAAAGATTAATGGAGTACATTTTTCAAGAACAACAACAACAACAACAAAAAAAACCTCTGTTTTTGTTTTACAACTATTTAATTCAAAGTGTTACTTGCCATTTCTTTGTCATTATCTGTGAACTTTACTAAACATTTTGGAGCAAAAATTGAAACACATATGTCACGGGGTGACTTTTCCTGGGGCGGAACCATAGTGGCAGAGATTTGTTCCGCCCGGATCAAACACCACCACTTCCTGTTGACCTTCCCAGCGCCAAAAATCAGGGTAAATCGACGGCAGGTGCGCCAATGAACAGCGCGATCCCCGGATTGGATGAAGGGGAAGCAGGAGAAGTATAAGGAGGGCTTCCAGAAATCAGTTGGGGCGGGTTGTTGCGGCGGTCGCGCACCGCCGCGGCTGTTGGTTCCGGGTCGGGTTCAAGCCAAGCGTGGTGGTAACCACTTCCAGCCGTCGCGGCGAGAGGATCTGGGCATCTGGGCAAAATACAAAGGGCGACACCTGGTGAACATTGTGGACTGAGCGAACAAGGCTCCGGAGAACTGCGAAGAGAAAGGAAGAGACGGGGTTGAGTATAATACAGACCGTGTTTTGCATTGTGATTCAAGTGTGTGTTCGCTGTTGAGAGGTTACCTGCAGGACAGCTTCCCGGAAGTGCCGATAACCGAATCCCTTTGGGAGAGAGAGAGAACGGCGGCCAGGACCCGAGCCGAGCGCTGCAAGAGAGCACAAGACGAGCATACAGGTTGATCCATGTGTGAGTTCCCTGAGAAACCTATGCAGTAACAAATTAATCGAAAGTGTATCATCTGTGAGCTATGTGTAGTTGGATCTGGGAACACGAGTGGCCCCACTGTGGAAAGTGAGCGTGGGAGAGCCAGAGGTGGTGGACAGGAAGGACGCCGGGGTGGTGTGGCAGCGACGTCTCTCTTGCTGGTCCTTCGCTAGAACAGCGCTTCAGCGATCCCCCCGAGATAAACGACGTAGGGAAAAGTGGTCTCTGGACCTTAAGTGCACTTGGATTACGTGTGAAGTGCCGTGGGTGAGTCAGTGTCTTGACTTTGAAAGTGTACACTTGAAGTTTGCCGTGTTGTGTGCGTGTTGTCACAAAGACCACTTTCCAGACCGGCTCCCTCTCTGGGGAGGATAGGATCCTGAAGTTGGCGGAGCAGCTGGCCCATATATTTATGCCGTGAACATCACACCACTCTCTGTCTCTATAAACTCCTATGATCAGAGCCAAGTAAGAACCCCTTAAGCAATTGTATTAATACGTTAGCTGTGTTGGAGGAACTTGTGTGTGTGCAGTGCCGGAGTGGAGAAGAGGGGAACGCTCCCGCACGCTCCGAGCAGACGTGTCCCGGGCGGATACACTTACCTGTGTGGAGTCGCCTGGAGAAGCGCTCGATCCAGCACCGTCGCCGTGTTCAAGCCCCCGAGCCATCGCTATCACCGAGCCTGAGACGAAGAGAGAAACGGACGCATCGCGCCTACGAAGTCTGTGAGTGAGATCCATTGAGCGAAGTTATACTTACCTGTACACCAACCGAAAGACCCAGCGTTGACCCAGATCCGGCGGATGTCCTGGAGGTGCTTGCCTTTATACCGCCGGACCACCGACCCATCCCTCAAGGAAGCCGCCGAACCCCGCCCGAGACTAGAGGTAACCCTGTCACCCCTGACCCCAGTACTTCCCTGCTGTGTCTTTGTGCCCAGGAGAAAAGAGCGCGCCGTGGCGTGAATGTTCGTGAGGTGCTTACCTTTATACCGCCGGACCACCGACCCATCCCTCAAGGAAACCGCTGAACCACGCCCAAGACAAGAGGTGCGACCTGGGAAAGAGAAGGAGAGACGAGTAAGCAAACAGAAGGACAATAGGGCCAAACATTGAGACCAAGGACGAGACGACTCATCTGAGGTTCCCTCGTGCCTGGGAGAAGGAGCGAGCCGTGGCGTGGACGCCCTGAAGGTTCGACCTAGGAAAGAGAAGGAGAGGCGAGTAAGCAAACCGAAGGACATCAGAGCCAGACATTGAGTCGAAGAACGAGGCGACTTATCTGAGGTTCCCCTGTGACGGAGATGGCGGGCTCCGAGGCGGCGTCCTCACCCTCCAGTCCCCCCTGGATTTTAGTCCCCTTCACTCCCCCTTCCCCCGATTTTAAGTAGATAAATAAAGAGTTGTCTTTTAAAATTTCATTCCAGTGTCCTCGTTGTGTCTGGTCGTTTGGGGTATCCCTGGGAACCTCCCCGAGGTGGAAACTAAGGGAGGAGCGGTACTCACGCGGTCCGCTCCGACCTGTGACACATACACTGGTGGTTCCTCAGGGATCAGTCCTCTCTACTTCTCTGTGTATCGCTAGGAGCCATTATACAGGCACATTGTTTGTTTTACCACCATTTACTCGCTGATACTGATGATACACAACTCTACTTTTCATTTCTATCAGATAATCAAACGGTAGCTGCTCAGATCTCAGATTGCCTGACGGACATTTTGGCAAGGATAAAAGAACAGCACCTACAGCTCAACCTAGAAACCCAGCTAGTTTCATTAACAATAATCCCATCCGGTTCACTCAGAAATCTTTTGGTAATCTTTGACCACCTGACCTTCAAAGACCACATTGCAAGGACAGCACAATCAGGCAAGTGTGCACTGCACAACATCAGGAAGATCAGGTCCTTCCTAATAGAGCATGCTGCACAGCTTCCCGTCCAGGCCCTTGTCATTTCTAGGCTGAACTATTAACTTTGCTCTTCTGGCTGGACTTCCATCATGTGCAATCAAATCTCTACAGATGATTCCAGAATGCAGCAGCATGACTGGTCTTTAATGAGCCCAAGAGTTACGCTTACCAGTTACGGCTTGCATAAGTGCAACGCCACAGGTGTGGGAACTTGGATGTTTTGAGGTCAAATATGGATACGATAAAAACTTTTCAAAGGTATAGATTCTATAAATGCTCCAAATAATTGGCTGATCGGAACCAGTTGATAATTTCTTCCTTTGAGGTCTCTCAGATCATGCTGAAGAGAAGAGCAGAGAAAATACTGTTTTCCAGGCAGAGCTAGCTCACTGTTGTGATGCTCGGACTATTGGAAGAAAATTCTACATATTAAACTGGGGTGGGGGTTTATATAAATACATTTCTGAAGGGAACTGACTGAGTGACTTCACAAAAGTTTCGATGACATTTTCTTTTCATCTTACCTCCGTGTGACGCCTATTAAAATAGTGTTTGCTAAATTAATAAATGTGTTTTTTTTCTGTTTATGATGCAGTAAATAGAAAAATCTTTCTATTTAAAATAGAAAATAGAAAAAAATAGAAAAAAATAGAAAAATCTTTTGCATGGTGATATACATGATTGATAGCATTTAAATTTTTAAAACATTGTGATTTGTGAAATGCAAAGAGACACACAATTAAAGTCCACTGTAAAGCATTTAGTTTGACGTTCATATTTTTAATTGCGGCATATTGCATTTAGTAGATATCAATTATTTAGAATTATTTGTAATTATTAGTTTGAGAAGCAAATTTTGGAGCGACATTGCAGATACAAAAATATAAAAATATACAGATCAATGAACGGTGATATCTGTGCTTCCCCACTCTTGAAAAGCACTGCTGGTCCTGATCTATAGCCGCCTGCGGTCTGAGCTCTGCTTACAGTCTAGTCATTGTACAGCTAACAGAACGGACTCATATAACTGCAGGGCACTGTGCCAGTTGCTGAGTTTTGACAGATTGAGTTTCATCCTGTCCTTATATCTCTCTGTCTTTCTCTCTCTCTCCCTCTCAATATACAATAACCTGAGGGTCTTGTTCAGTTGACGTCTGTATTACCCTGGTAGGGGGGCTGGAAAAAAGAGCCAAGCTGTTCATGTGAACAGGATTCAGACAGCATCGCATTACCGCCTAAGAGAATTACAGACATGGAAACAATGATATGGAGAATGAATGGTGCCACATTCATCCGATGTTCATTTATTCATTTATTAGATACATTAATCTGATCACAGATTAGTTGTGCGCCTGCATTCAGCGCTTCAGGAAACCGGAGAAATGTCTGGACTCAAATCACTGACCTGAAACATTACATGGATCTAACACAGAGACAAAGACAAAGTTTTCCTGACCCTGATCTAATGAATGACTATGATTACTCAGTTGTCTCTTTTTTATTTTCCTTTTTCCTTCTACGCACTCACAGTGCCTCATCTCTCTCTCTCTTTCACACACTCTCTCTGATTGGGTAGCTCTTAAATATTTAATAATTGTTGATGGAAACTGGCATCACTGAATCTGTTTTCCTGTAATGGTTGAATTGCTCTGGACAAATTACACAAGAGAAACTATGGCAGCTATCAGCACGTCTCTGTGCAGAATATGAGCTTTAGAATCAGAGTTTTTCAACATTGCTTATTTACATTTTTGTGAAATGTTTCTGATAGATTAAAGTATAAGGGACCCATTTACATAAATAAATAAAAACAGCTAGACCAGCACAGTGTCAGAATAATTTGTGCAAGATGGCAAAATCATATGATATGTACAACTTGTTTCATACAGAAAAGGAGTATGGGGTCAGAAAGATTTGTTTTGAAAGAAATTAATACTTTTATTTAGCAAGGATTGAATTGTTCAAAAGTGACAATAAAAAGCAGATTTCTATTTTGAATGAATGCTGATTAACTTTCTGTTCATTAAAGAATCCTGAAAAAAGTATCATGGTTTCCACAAAATAAGCAGCACAATATATATCCTAAAATCTACAGAAACATAAGACCCAACTCTATGATTTCGGCACCTTGCACATTTTGTTTATAAATTGACACAGATCAGTGTGCTTTCACACCTGCCTTGTTTAGTTCGGTTGAATCGCACTAGAGTTCGTTTTCCGAATTGGTGCGGTTCGTTTGGGCAGGTGAGAATGCAGCAATCGCACTCGGGTGCGCACCAAAAGTGGACCAAACAAGCGTAAAGGTGGTCTCGGTACGCTTTCAAACGAACACTGGAGTGGTTCGTTTGTGGTGAGAACGTGATCTGAACTCGAACAGACCCAACTGTCAGAGAACTGCACATTTTTGGACTAAATCAGCTGCCGTAGTCAGCCGCGCTGTGCATTATGGGATGAGGAATAATGTTTGTTGACATTTTGCACTAGCATGGCAGCTCGCAGACAAACTTGGAGTTCTGAGGAGGTGCGGAAAGACCCATCTGGCCAACGAGTGATGTGGATGTTGTCACGTGACTGCATTTTGGTTCGTTTCATCAACTGATTCGGACCAGAGCAATCAGTGTGGTGTGAAAAGGAACCAAAACGCCTGAAAAATGCTACAAAGTATAATTTTTCTCCCTTGGTCCGAACCAAATGAACCGAACTACAGATGTGAAAGCAACATTACAAAAGGTAGAGACATCTGTTTACATCAACTAAATATAAAAAACAAAACAATAGTGCAGATGGACACAAGAAGACGTATAGCCCCTAAAGCTGGTTTCAGCCCCCAAATTCATATCAAAAAGCTTAATATAGCCTATTTAAATTGATTACAGATTAGCAGTTTCATACAACCTATGACACTTTTGTAGAATCTGATTATGCCTTCACCTAACATTCAGGGTTAGTACATTTGACCATTTTAATTTCCATTACACAGCATTTTTCTGGATCTGGATCTACACATTATTGCAGAACTTTCTGTGCAGAACACTTCCCTATGCACTTCACTGCAGAGAGGAATAGGAACATAAAAGGCACAATCATTTATTCATATTTTTAAAGTTCAGTGTATATTTTCAATTTCTGGATGTTCTCTCCATGATTTGGATGTGGCCAGATACATTAAGTTCTCACATATAACCCTTGATCTCAAAACTATTATATATAATTTATCCCTGATATTTTTGAGTTTGACACTTGAATTGTGTGGGTAGATATACACAGAATCTAACAGAACGAATTAAAGACAGAGAAACATTTATATGGGGAGTGATGAGTTACACATTGATCTAATGAGCCAAATTCAGTTACCCCCACGCTGAAGAAAAGCACAGAAACACAGCTGTAAAAATGTGGCCTGAGTGGATTCGATTTATAGTGTGCATATAGACGCACACCAGCTGTGAGCTCAAATGGTACCAGTAGCAATAAACTCAATCATATGCGTCACTTTTAATGTCACAGAACTCTGTCACTTCAGTCTGCCTCTGAATCTCCATACATCTGAGCATGTGTGAACTCGGAGGAATGGTAATTTCTGTCATTTCAAAGTTGCGTGTGGTAGGAGGCTGTGACCTTTAACAAATGGAATTAGCATAAAAGTCTGTGTGAGTGAGGCCTCTGATCCCAGGTCAGATAGAGGGTGCTGCAGTGGAGGTGGACTACATTATCTGTTTGCTCTCAGAGCATTATCAAAAGCCACTTCATAACATTGAACAGAGTGGTTGCTGTAAATCAACATGGTGAGGTTTTAGGAGCCTCATATTCAAAAAGTGTCAATCCGAGGCCAGAATGTGCACTTCATTGAAAAATGCAGAAAAGAAACCATTAACTTTTTTTTCTGACAACATCTTCTGGAGAATTTCTCTGATTTTTCCCCTCAATATGTCATTTGAGTGGCAGGAACATTTTCTAAAAATTTCATGTAATCCCCCAAATTGGGGAAATATTAAAAAAATGGTCCCACTTTATATTAAGTGGCTTTAAGTACTACTGTATGTACTTACATCGAAAAATAAGTACAATGTACTTATTGTGTTCATGTTGTATTGTAAAACACTTTTGCTGCTATTGAGATGTGATACTGGTAAGGTTAGCGACAGGTGTGGTGGTATGGTTAGGTATAAGGGTGGGTTATAAGGGAAAAATGTAATTACATACTATAATTACACCTGTAATTACATACTATAATTACACCTGTAATTACATGCAGGTATTTTAAAAATATGAGTACAATGTAAAAACATGTATGTACACAATAAGTCCATTGTATCAAACTATTAATTTCAATGTAAGTACATAGTACTTAAAGCCACTTAATATAAAGTGGGACCAAAAAAATATTTCATAGTACTGCAACACATATTTTTTCATGACGTACACTCACACACTATGGGTCTTTCCTTGGTGCTTATAAAATATGAATGTGGTCCAGAGTCAAATAACTTTAAGTCTTTCTGCTCAATTGAACCTGCTGTTGATTTAGTACCTTGGTTGTCCAGGCAGTTTTTTTAAATAAACATTATATGCTAAAAACATCAAATATAGGTTGAAATAATCTAAAGTGACCATACATATCTATAGTAGCGTAAATAAGTACTTACTGAAAGTGTATACAAATGTAAACATACAATTTCAAGTACAAAGCAAACCAGAGAGGACCAAGCTCTGCCCCTACACACAGTACATGCACCTGGCCCCGCCCCTATAACCTGCAGCCTATCGGTTCCTGGTCACGCCTCTTGCTCCTGGCCCCGCCCCTATGAGTTACCTGCTCTTGACAATGAAGATATTCATGAATGCTTAAAACATCAACTTAACATTAAAAATATTATACACAATGGCTGGGTAAACAGACATAATTCCCATCTAAAGCTTTAAAAGTGTAAAAATTTTTTGCAAATGAACACAATCCCATTAAGTTGGTCAATATTGGACAAATCCATTCTGAGCTTTTAATTTGATACTTTCCTCCGCGTTAAGTGTCTGTATGAGAGCAAGGTAGAGTTTTAATGGATATCTCAAACTTCTTATATTGCAGCTTACAGTATGGCTAAAAATAAAATGGTCTCTATGGGGGATCTTGCTGTCCTTAATACCGTTTAACATCCTTAATACAGTTTAATCACTTGAACATAGTTTTTGGAATTATGCAAATATTCCTTTTTCCCCACGGGAGCAATTTGCCCAGTGTTATGATTTCCACACTGGTAAACAGATCCTGGCATATTGTATTCGAAACTGATACCTATAAGCTCATCTGCATGCAAGTGTGTAAATATCTGGAGGAGACACACTTTTTTTATCACTTTTGTTGGAATAAATCCTTTCTGTAACTAATTATAACCTTTCTTATCATAGCAAAATCCAAAAAGTCTTTCCTTTCTATCCTAATCTTCTAATCCGTCTCTTCCCATCTCATCTCATCTCATCTCATCTCATCTCTTCTCTTCTCTTCTCTTCTCTTCTCTTCTCTTCTCTTCTCTTCTCTTCTCTTCTCTTCTCTTCTCTTCTCTTCTCTTCTCTTCTCTTCTCTTCTCTTCTCTTCTCTTCTCTCCTCTCCTCTCCTCTTCTCTTCTCTTCTCTTCTCTTCTCTTCTCTTCTCTTCTCTTCTCTTCTCTTCTCTTCTCTCCTCTCCTCTCCTCTTCTCTTCTCTTCTCTTCTCTTCTCTTCTCTTCTCTTCTCTTCTCTGGATGTGGATGAAGACTCTTAAGCAAGCTGTCAGACTTTAGTTGTGACCTACTTCAGCTGTACTGTGCTCCAGACCTACTTAACATGACCGCCATAATTATCTCTCTAACACACGCACACACACACACACACACACACACACACACACACACACACACACACGCTCACGCAGTCCGTCCCTAGCCAAACACATCAAAGAAAAGAGCTGCAGCCGGAACAAGATCCTTAGAGAGAGAGAGACAGAGAAAGGAAGACAAAATATATCATGGAAAAAAACAAAACAATAAATCTAGGTTAGTGGCACACATGTTTGCATTCCGCATTAGGTACTTCTTTGCAGTTTGTCTGTTGCAGGCAGGGCTCTCAAAGATGTGTGTTATGTAAACTCAATGATTTACAGACTGATGGATAATATAACCACACATGCTGCAGGGGAGTTCAACGAAAGTGTCCTTCATTATCTCATTCATAAAATATCAGATATCTCCCTTGATGAAGCTAATCTCATATGCAATAAATATAATCATCCGTCCAACACTAACATTCTCATTTAAAAAGTTACATCAGAAAAGAATCCCTCAGTCCAACCATTTTGGCAGACATTGCATTATAAAAAAAACACATGTACAGTATCACTACATGAAATCTCGTGGTATAAACCTTGTAAGCACTTTACCACCTAGATCAATCAACCATTGACCAATTGGTGACTGGCCAAGATCTTTCACTGCCAAACTAAGACTATAAAGGCTGTATGTCCTTTTGTATCCATTTTCAAGCTTTTCTTTTTGGTATGAAGCTTCGCATGTACACTGTTTTGGAAACTTGCCTTTATTTTGTTATTTTTTTTCAAATGCTTTGTGTGCATACATAGATCTTACAGTATCTTAAACCCTTGTTCCAGACACAGACTTTTAACCTTGAATAATCAAAAGACAGATAGTTGAAAGACAGAGTGAAATAATCATAAACTATTTTAATATTTAATATTTATTGTGTGACAATTAGCGTGGTTTTTTTTGTGTGTTTTTTTACTGACCCTCAGTTGTGGCATCAATTCCACCGCACCAAACAATTTTGCCCTTATTTTATTTTTATTTTCATTAGTGTACTTGTTTACCAACAGTGCTTGCAATTTTGTCAAATTATGTAGAAAGTGTGAAAATATTGTGCGTGTAGGATCAATACAATTAAAAAGTATAATTTAGCAAGACAAAAAAAATCTGCCATTTTGTTCCAGAAAATGTAATAATAATATTTAAAAAAAAGATTAAAAAAGAAAGTCCTTAACAGATATTTCCATTACAGAATATCATTTGAGAAGGCGGTGGAAATAATACTAATATAACTTTCACCAAACAAATTGCTACTGAACACATCAACAAACTAGAGACAGTATAATGTTTTATAAGATAGTATTTTCTTAACATCCACTGAGTCAAAAGTGTTTACAGCAGAAGAAACACCCATTCAACAGTTTAAAAATTGCCAGGTCAAATGCAAGCTCACACCTATTTGTTATGACCAGAATATAATTTAAACAAAAGGCCAAGGCAGATCCATACATTCTGACTGTATCTAGTGCAGTAAATATTGCAGAAGCACATCCTATTAGTGCCAGAATACACTAAAGATGCAGGCTAGCATGATTGATAAAACATTGATACCATAAGTTACGTGAAAGATCTCAAGGTCACCATCAGCTCAAATGATGCAACGAAAATCATCCTGACAACTACATACTTTTAAGCACAGGAGAAACACTCCAGCCTACTGGACATACTGCATGCCTCTCTTACTGTACAGGTCACATGACTTCCTCAGAGACTTTTTTTAAAATACCCTCAGACACTGACCGATCACCTCTGACACAAGACGTCCGGTTATTATTGATAGCGTGTCTCGCCCTCTGTGTCTCCAGAGGCTGGAATTTTTTCGCACCGTCACACTTTCAGCTGAAAATTTGAAAAACATTCGTTCAAATCAGCCGGTGCTTGTTTTTCTTGGAGTTTCTGAACCTGAAGGTCAGCTTGTTAAACTTTAGGAAAATGTCAGGATCATCTCTGCCATCTCATGAATTCAGATTTCTGAGAACTCCAAAGGTTACCATCCCAACACATGTTCAAGGTTAGTTGATCGCCTCAAGTTTAAACTTTGAACTATTGTTCTGGATGAAATTAATGATTTTTTAAGGTCAAGTTTTGTCATCTAGAGAATATTCATCTTATTTATTAAAAAAACTGCAATACGGTTCCCAGCAGTCAAAGACACAGATGTCCTCGCTAATGACCTTGCCACACTGTGTGAATTTTTCATAAAACTGAACAATGTCCTAACAAGGCCGTTGGCGCAATAAAGCCTGTCATGCCTGACAGCGGTTCGAGGGCCAGGAACCAGTCTGTAGAGAAATGTTCAGATCAATGAAGTCACCTAAAATAGACACACACACCACATGCACACATTGTCGTGCAGCCAAAATACGGTACCAGCCTTTTTCTAACAGTCAAGACAAAAAAAAAAACTCTCTTTAGGTCAAAAACACCAATCTGCTTCCTGGTCTGTCTGATATCACTCAAATCATTTTGAAGAATGAAGTAAGAGAAACAACACACCCACCTAATCTATTAAACATAGATCCTCCACACACACACATCACCAGGTTGAGTAAAACAGGGGCCTATGTTTTTCGGTTTCAGTCTCTTGCATCATATTCTGTGTTGTTGTTCTGTTTCTCTTCAGTCAAACTACAGTGGCAATGGTGATTAAAGACTGACCAGACAAATCACTCTGAACACACCACACGCTTCAACACTTGCTATTTGATTTAGTCTCTAATTTGTTTTGCTTCCTCTTACATCTAAAGGAAGTGACTTTTGGCTGCCTTCACAGCAGAATACAGTTATACAGATGTCGAAGGTGTTTGTAGTGCTAAATACATTGACAACAAGGTCTGTTAGCATTCAACTCAATAGCAATTTGGCCTACCTTTCGCTGACCTCAAACGCTGCGTGTCTAATCAAACTGCATAGTATTTTACAGTATGTGGCTCAGCATTTGTTACTTGCGTTTGGCCGGTATATTATACTTATGCTGTCAAAATGTTAGTATGTCCGATTTTAATTCTAAAATACATTCTCTTAATACAGTTTATTGTTATTAATGGGTTTAAATGCGCCATGTCAAAAAATGTGCCTAGTGCAGATACGTTTAATGGGTTTATTATAAGCTAGAGAGTGCCTACTCAATTACTTACTCATAACACATGCCAACACAGCTAAAAGTATTCCTAATATGTTGGGCCTTTTATTGAAAGCAGTCTATACTTTTACCTGTCGAGACATGAATTCACAACCTGTAAAATCTGATTGAGTTGAGTTTTGGATTAAAGCATCCAAAATATGCTTTATTTGTGTAATTCCACTATAGGTGCCACCAATATCACCCTTACTACATACCTCACTTTTGATTGTTTATGGTAAATATTAATTCCTTTCAAAGTTTGATTTCAAGGACAGTTTTTGTTAACATACTAGCTTCACATTATAACAGGTGCACTGAAGACAGACCATATTCCCTTTTTTTTTACAATTTCCCCCTGTAAAAAATAAGTATACTTAATGCACTTTTAAAAATAGTACGTATCACGAACATAATATACTTGAAAAGAATATGCTTAATTGTGAACCGGATGTAATGTTTTTTTTTGGCACTTACACTACCCACTTAATTTAAATTACGTCTATTGTCTTTGAAATATAGTTAAAGTGAATGTACCAACAATCATTTATGATAACTAAAGTGTATTTGAATGTCACTTCAATTGAAATTTGTAATTCATGTATTTAAATATATTAAATGCAAGTAAATGTATATATACATTTAAATTACTTAATATAGTAAATACAAACTTGCACTGATGAAGTTGCAATTTAGTACATTTAAAATATTGAATAACACACTACATTAAAGTTATAATCCAGTACTTTACATGAAATTTATACAACACATGAAAGAAAAAAAGTGTAATTAAATAACAACAAATTAAATTTAAACATAAACATTAAAAATGTACTTTATACTTTAAAAAATACAGTGCACTGATCATGAAAGTGTATTTACTCTAAGTACACTTAGGTGGCCTTTAATTCTAATATTATTTAATAGTAATATTATTTTATCTGCAAGTAGTTTTTGAAAAGTATACTTTTAAGAGTTGAAGTGCACTACAAGTGTACATTCAGTACAATTAAGCACACTTCTTTTTTCCAAGGGTGAGTTTGTGAGTAACAGTTAATACTAGTATAAAGACCTGCCTTCTCTCTTCTCTTCAGACAGAAGCATCACTGTTTGTAGATATCAGACTCTCTCTGTTGAAACGGTTTGCTCCCTCTCAAATTGAACACTGAAGTGGTGTTGACCTCTTTGGGTCATTTTCTCATAAAAGCTCATACCAGTCCACCAACCAATCTGTACTCATGCTGAATTCTGGGAGTTTTTCCACCCCTCTGCGATTGCTTGCTGCAAGATAGAAGGAACATGTCTATTGTTCCTTATAACAACAAATAAGACACATCAAAACTCACAGTACTGATATTCTGAGCACTCTGGGGAAAAGCCATCGTGGAAGAAGACCTTAATAAAGCTCCCAGCCACTAGATGGCACTTCCACAGACTGATGTGCATACTTAAATGTCTGTATAATTGATTAATTCTTCACATTTTATCTGCTTACACTGTTAGACTTTGCCGTAATTTTACAGTTACTTACCGCAAAAAAGCCCAGTAAAATACCACTTATATTATTTACGGTTAACTACTGTAATATGCACTGCATTGTGGGTATTTTGTGTGAAATTTACAGTAACTTACTGTATATGGTAATTTACAGTACTTTACTGTTTACGCAAAAGCAGTAGTGCTACTGTAAATGAAGAAGACAGATTTCTTGAAGTGTGTAGGCTTCTTTTGACAAGGCCTGCCTCTCTGCAGTATATATGAATTGACATATATGCAAAGCACTATACAGGAAAGAAAAATTAAATAAATGATAATAAAAAAATATATATGAAAAAAATAAAAAAATAAAAAAATTATCAATACATTAATAAATTAAAAAAGGATTTTAAATACAGAAATGTTGGCCCTCTGAAAAGTATAATCATGCATAGTTATATACTAAATATATTAGTTTCACCTTTTAATTTGAATTACTGAAATACATGAACTTTTGCACAATATTTTTTATTTTTTTATATATAGTTGCCTAACTTGCCTAATCATTGCCTTATAATTCACGGGATGACTGCACTTGTGTTCATTGTGTACACAACGTGTATTAGGCTACTAGGGCTATATGCATATTGTATTAATGTGTTAGGCCTATTAAAATGTCATATAAAAATGTTTTATAGTTTTTCCCCTGTGTTCTGCAGATGAAAATCATGAATCTGCATTCTCAATAAGCAATGCACACGCTGGATGTTTAAAAGTTAAATAAAAAACACGTGGATGGAAGGATTTATTTTAATCCTATATAAATTAGTCATTTTTATATTAGCATTTTCTCCAAAAACTGGTTCCCATACATAGACATTAGACCTTATTTTTTATAATTTTATAAAATTACTATTTTAATTGTTGCTCGCGTGCAAAGCCCGCGCAACAGCCTCGCAGAATGTAAACAGAGGTCTGTGTGTCAAGCGCGCGCTTATCAGACGTCCCTGCTGAGAGTGGATCGCCAGAGACGCCAGCTGTGAGTTTTTCTGAGGTAAGTAGGCTACTTTAACTGAACAAATTTCTTTTATGTTACTTTTACAGCGTAAACTATTACCAATATCAATTAAATATAGCTAAATGTATGAAGAAAGTAAATAATACAATCTAATAGGCTATTATTACTAAAAGCCAAAGGACAGTCTGAAGGAACTTGGTTTTCCTCAAAAACTCCCGCTTTCATATCCCATTATGTCTGACTGCCTTTTCCAGTCGATGGACCCAATTTAGTATTTACACAAACAATGGTTTTCCGTAATTTTTACGACCAGTTAAGGCATATTTTACTCGTCATTTTAAAAAATACCGTTAATGTGTGTGACGTTAGGCTATTTTGAAGTTACCTAGCGCGTTTTTTTCAAAGGCACTCCCTCGCGCTCTCGCTCCTGGCCGATTCTATGGGTGTGCTATGCACCCTCAAACGCAAGCAAGAGCACCCTCAATTGATACTGTAATAATATTTTGGCGCAACAGATTTGCCAAACGCCCCAGTGTATATTTGTGCTTATTTGTGTTCACGCTCTGGAGAACGGAAAATTAATCCATTTACAACGCGTTTTGCAGCGGTGAGCAGCAATGTAGCCAATCACAGATTACCGGTAGTTGTTGGTCTCTTGAACGCAATGGCCAAACAAAGGTGTTCAAGTTAGTTAGTCAGAATCTACTCACCGCCCATAACGCCATTTAAATTCAGTGTCGATTTATGCAGGCTCGCGAATTTCGGGCTCGCGAACAAATGTCCTCTATTGAGGACAATAAAGAATGAATATGAATGTGAAATGAATATGAATCCTCTCATTAACAAAGTGTAAACACGATGTAAGAGATGTATTGGACCGACAGCTGCAAACTATTTCTGAAGTGACAGCTAAATTTACATAATAGTATCATACGTGCTGGATTCACTCTGCACAGGACAGACATGCTTAAAATAGTAACGCTTTTAACGCAATATAAAGGCAGGCTAATAGATTAATTGATACATTTTCATTGCAAAATATTTTAGAAATTCTATGCTAATTATTGGTAAAACGGCCCCCCTATCCCTTCCTCCTCTCCCTCCTGCATGTTGTAGGCTAAAAAGTTATATTCTCTTCTCTCTTTTTTCAGTGTCGATTGTCATCTGATTGTGTAAGTGATCAATCTAGCAGTCATAGATCTGTGATTAATCATGTTCATAACATATAGTCATTAGCCAATAATCATCGATGAAAAAATAATGTTTTTTCTTTTTCTCTTTTGTCTGTGTCAACAGGAGCTAACTACAGCCCAAAGGCTCTTTTAAGAGCCACAGCACTGAGGGTCTTTGGCTTTGTAAGTATATGTTTTGAGTAACTATCAGATGCATTATGTGATAATGGAGCCTTGCAGGCCCTACGCTTTCTTTAATTTATTCATTTAACCATTATAAATGTGTCATATTTTGGGCCCTGGTTTAACGATCTAAACGTATGATAGGGCCCTTTATGTCAAATTTATAAATTAATATAAGTTGAGTTATAATAATACAACACAATCAGGAAGAATAAGTTATCAATCAAATTAAATCAGAATCAACAAAATTCATACTTCACAACACTGGAAACTTCCGGTTCACTGGGACTTTAATGAGCCTCAGAAGTGGCAGGAATGCATTTAAATTCTTGATAACAGTGTTATGAGATTAAAGTCAGCATTAAAATCAAGATTGACCCTATTTACTTTGTTAGCGCATATTACTAGTCTTGTGGTGAACAATGAATCCGTGCAAGTTAATACACAGAAAAAAAATAGTTTGCCGTGGTAATCTATAATCAAAGTCTGAAAAGTTACTTCCGGTCTGAAATGGCGTTCTTTTTCTTTTTCCCATGTAGGCTTGACGGCTTGGGTTGGAAAACGCTTAACCACTCCCCTCAGACCGTTATTCTGCTTTGAGCGAGAGATGGAGAGGAGGAGCGCTAAGGTAAAACCCTGCCCTCTGTTCTATATTCCGTTTCACTTGGAAATACGTCACAACACTGGAGACAAGTCATTTGCAACTTCCGGTTCACGCGTACTTTAATGTTTTAAATAGAAGGTTTTGATTATAAAAATATAAAATGATTTAAATAATACTTTAAAGGGTTAGTTCATCCAAAATTGATAATTCTGTCAGTAATTAATCACCCTCATGTTGTTCCAACCATGTAATGGCGCTTTTCCACTGCACAGTACCAGCTCGACTCGACTCAGCTCGACTCAGCTCGACTCAGCTCGTCTCAGCTCGTCTCGGCTCGGCTCGCGTTTCGCTCCGTTTTCCATTGCATAGTACTTCCACAATAGTACCTGGTGCTCGTCATAGCGACGCGACACACACCCGCTACCCACACACACAGGACAATGGAGGAAATCGAGTGTATGCTGTTTTACATAATATTAGTAATGGGTATATCACGCAATCTCTGGCAAAACTATTTAAAAATGCCGGGGTTATTCAGGATACTCCGTCTGGCGCGTGCAATGATGGCGCAGTGAATAGTGACGATTCTCGCTGACCAATCAGCAGTCTCCCGTGTGTCACGTCACGTTTTAGTATCGCCTCAGCTCGCCTCGGCTCGCTCAGAACCTCGCCGGAGGTGATACGAAAAAAAGTACCTGGAAGCAGGTACTGGTACAACTTTTACACAGTGGAAAACCAAACAAAGGCGAGTCTAGTCGAGGCGAGGCGAGCCGAGGCGAGCTGGTACTGTGCAGTGGAAAAGCGCCATAAGTCTTTCGTTCATCTTCCGAACACAATTTAGGATATTTTTTATGAGAGCTGTCTCACTCCACCATAGGCTTTCAGAGGGAATGAATCTTGCTGGCCCAGAAAAGTTATTAAAGAGATCGTTAATATATTCCAAGTGACTACAGTGGCTCAATCTTAAGTTTATCAAGCGACGAGAATATTTTTTGTTTGCAAAAAAAACACAAAAATAACAACTTTATTCCACTATTAATTTCCTTCTCTCTGGGCCTCGAGTGAGTTCACTAGTATAACTGTGCAGTGTTAGAGGGCCGCTTTTAAAGATGACTACTGTATGTGTTAATATGAAAATGTAAGACCTGTGTTTGTTTTAAGATTCTTTTTAAGGATCAACCCTGAAGAGGTTGTGCACGGCCAAAGTTGGCACAGGTCGAAAGACAGGAGGTGTTGTAAAGAGAAAGGTGACTGCCATCAACTCCCGGGTAGCAACGTTTCTGCAGAGGCTCACCGAATTTGAGTGGAGAACATCAAATTAGGTACGTTTCTTATGCAGGGCTGGACTGGTACAAAAAATTGGCCCGAACAGGCCACCACAATCAGTCAGACACCAACACCAGTACACAATTTTTGCAGTTCCATTAAATATTTGTCCCTGCTGTTCTCAGGGTGTCCGTGAATCCTTTAAAGGACAACTCCGGTGAAAAATGAACCTAGGGGTAATTAACACATGGTTACCGAGTAGATCGTTCTCTGGGATGCGTTTTCATGATAATCGAATGTAAAGAGTTTTATCTCTAAATACAGATTAGCTTATAACGCTAGTATATGGGGCAGAGAGTAAGTTTAAGTAAATCGCTAGTTAATACCACTAACAAGGCTCAAAATAGCCTCACACTACCACGGTAGCATAATGAGGGTCCCTATACATGCAAATCGAAGCATTGAGAACTTTGTACGTGTACAAACAGTTTAATAAGAAGATACTTCTTATTTAGATGCTAAGTGATTTGAACTGTGACTTGGAATCTTCTGTTGTTTCCGGAAAATAAATAAATACAAATAATAATACAAAAATGAACAAGTCACAGTTCATATCACTTAGCACAGCGCTCGTTGCTCGACTTGTCGAGACTGTTTTCCAAGATGGCTGCTGTCTGTAAACGCGTAATGTACTGTCTTTATTAAGTATCTTCTTATTAAACTGTTTGTACACTTACAAAGTTCTCAATGCTTCGGTTTGCATGTAAGGACCCTCATTATGCTACCGTGGTAGTGTGAGGCTATTTTGAGCCTTGTTAGTGGTATTAACTAGCGATTTACTTTAACTTACTCTCTGCCCCATATACTAGCGTTATAAGCTAATCTGTTTTTAGAGATAAAACTCTTTACATTCGATTATCATTAAAACGCATTCCAGAGAACGATCTACTCTGTAACCATGTGCTAATTACCCCTAGGTTTATTTTTCACCGTAGTTTTCTTTTATAGGAACACTCCACCGTTTTGTGAAATAGGGCTTATTCACCGTCTTTCGTACATTTAGATAGGTGGGCAAATGCATTTGTCTCAGTGCATGCATTGTTTTAGTTTGACAGGGTCGGCGCTTGCTTAGCTTAGCATAATGAATGGAATCCTTTGTTGCCAGCTAGCATGTACTGAGTAAAAGTGATAAAAAATAAAACACCTAATTACTACTGCGTATTCACAAGTACAAATAGCATTGCAGATTAAGACTGTGATTTCCAAGGCAGATATTGACTTGGGACTATATCATGGTGAAGCACAGGCGAAGCACTGCTACTTGGGCGCAGAGATATCACGCAACACATGAAATCTGTCAACTTACCGGCGTGACCTGCACCGAGTATCTTCGCTTTTGGATTGTGTTGAGTTTATTTCAGTCGGCATAGGTTGGCATATTCCCCCACACTCACACCACCAGTTTGTGTTGGCAACTTGGCTCTCATCCTCACGTCCTCAGGTTGTTGAGCGATCGCAACCTCCCCCTCCTGTTGTTCTATTTCCAAAGCACGCAGCTCCTCTTCTGAAAACTCTGGTTCATAGAGGTATGGTTCTGGATCTTGACTGTCTGAGAAGTCACCCTCTTCGTCTCTCACAAAATCAGCCATGTTCATCGCCATTTACTATGTCTACTGTAGGAAAAATAGCCAGCTACTATTATGTTGACTGGGATTTCATGTGTTGCGTGATATCTCTGCACTCAAGTAGCAGTGCTTCACCTGTGCTTCACCCTAATATAGTCCCAAGTCAAAATCTGTCTAGGAAATCGCCTAGTCTTAATCTGCATCGCTATTTGTACTCGTGAATACGCAGGCCACAAGAAGTAATTAGGTGTTTTTTTTATATCACTTTTACTCAGAACATGCTAGCTGGCAACAAAAGATTCCATTCATTATGCTAAGCTAAGCTAGTGGCGACCCTGCCAAACTAAAACAACGCATGCACTGAGACAAAAGTCTAAATTTAAGAAAGACGGTGATTAAGCTCATATTACATGTGCGGTGCTACCAAATCTGGTGCTGGTGCTACAATCTGTAGAACTTGCTGTTTGAGTGTGTTATGTCCAAGGATGTATTTGTTTTGTTTTTTTATTTATTTTCCCCTTTCTCCCTGTTTCTCTCTCTCTACTTCCCATAAGCAGAAAGGAATTGCTGCCACCTGACGCCAATGATCGGGTGTAAATCTGCTGTGATTGGAGGAGAGGAAGCTTTGGGGGCAAAAGCAGCACCATTCCTCAGATCAGTTATTTATTTGTAAACTTTTGTTGTATTGTTCTTTATCATACAAATGTATATTGTTATTTATTTGGGATTAGTAGAGAGGTGGGTGCCATTTCCTTTTGATTTAATTTCCTCTTGTTTTAGCTGAGAACTGTTAGTGTATTTTGTACTTGATTTAAAAAAAAAAAATTTTTTGCGTATTGTCATGATCTGCTTTTATTTGTTATGCATGAATTTCTCTTTTAAATGTTGCATCACAATAAGTAAATTGAATGTAATTAATTGTGATAGTAAATAATAAATATGCTGATGTACATGAACTCAAGTAACTTTTTTGGAATTTATTCAATTCAATAGCATTAATAGTGTAAAATAAATGAAAAATAAGTTGCAGTAAGGGTATTGTACTGTAAAATAAAACTGCGGTAAGGGCATCATACTGTAAAATGAAATTGCAGTAAGGCATCTTACTGTAAAATGAAATTGCAGTAAGGAAATCATACTGTAAAATGAAATTGCAGTAAGGCATCTTACTGTAAAATGAAATTGCGGTAAGGGTATCTTACTGTAAAATGAAATTGCGGTAAGGGTATCTTACTGTAAAATGAAATTGCGGTAAGGGCATCATACCGTAAAACACATTTACAGGTAAGCTACTGTAAAGTGGAACTTACAGTAACTTACTGGCAATAGTGCTGCCAGTAAGTTACCGCAAAAATACAATAAAATGTCTAACAGTGTAGTTTCAATACAGTTTTGTTTCTTTGCTCATTCGTTTTATTTTTGCTCCGTGTACAAAGTTGCAAGTCAAGACTCGCATGCTGTTGCAATCATATATACTTTTTATACGTGCTGTGATACATAAAATACCATAACTTACTATAACTTTAATTTATAATATCTATAGAGTATACAAAAATAAATAAATCAGTGGTTACTCACTGATAATATTCTTCTGTGGAACATAAAATAATATGGTGAAAGTCAGTGAGTTCCAACACATTTCCGTAATCAACAATCTTCAAATATCTTCTTTTGTGTCTCACAGAAGAAACCCAGTCACACAGGCTTGGAATTGTATGAGGGTGAGTAAATTATGACACAATTTTCATTTTTGGGAACCTGTGAGATAACCAACAGAACCAAGAGATTAGGTGGATACAGATGCAAAACAAACACACAAAAACATATCCCTCGCAAAGATTGAATATAATTTTTTTCTCGCAATGTGTCCATAGAATGTTGTAAAAAAAATGTCTTGCTTTTATTCCTATTCTTTTTTCCCCCCTTCAAGCCATCTGGAATTATTCACTTGAATTTTGAAAGCAAATTTAATTTAGCCCCAAACGCATTTGGTTTAACTTCACCCCTGATATACACTTAGATATTTTATAGCACCATCTTAGGTTTCCATGTTCATGAAACAGCCGGTGTTGGTGTTATTATTATTAATAATACCTCCAGTGTAGCTCTTATACCTCCAGTGCTCATGATTACCAAAAACCGAGAATAAACCTGCATGGCCCGTCATACAAACACAGATCAGCCCTGAAGTTTGAATGATGTAAATATGAATGTTTTTAAAGGCATGTCCTTCATAAACATCACCACTACTACGCTCATTAACATGCTCATCACCTGCATACACTTCCAGCGGCCTCTGTTCACACCTGCTCAACAGTTCCTCATTATATCCGTCACTCAAACATCGGCCACATTGATCTCCTCTTGGCTTGCGGCTGTTTTCTCTGCTGGACCGTGTGCGTGTGTGTGCGAGAATTAGGCTATACTTCAGAGAGCTCCACTATTCACCTGCACTGCAAAGGTCATCCTTTATTCATCAAAAAAAGAAAGAAAGATGAATAGCAAAGGGAGGTATGGGGAAAGACACAGAAGGGTGGGGTGGTTTTGACGGCTTTTGGCTGAGATTCACAGCTTTAAATGAAACCACTGTGGAGTGTCTGCTGGGGTGGGCCGGGCAGCCCACATTTGGGTCAAGCTGAGCTGAAAGTGACTTACTTTCTCTTTGATGTTCTCAGCATGGTCCAGAGCAAAGTTCGGTGATGTCCACTTTTAGCTACCATCATGTTTTACCATGCAGTCTTGTGGATGTAATATTTGCAGTAATGGGATTATAAGTAATTATAAGTAATGGGAATATGAGATTTATATTACAGATTTAAATATGGGATTTCTTAGAGATACATTTATAAGAGATGCAGTTTGTGAGTACTTTGTGAGACTGCCAATTAATGGCAGCCTTTCCAAATGTTAGTTTATTAGAGCGCTTTTGTCTCTGACGAAGATCAAATCATCTGACAGGTTTGTCAGCTGACTGGAGGACGGTTTGGCTGGTCACCAATGGGTATCTAATAAAATTAGAGAAATATTTTTTTTTTTTATGCGGTCCATCGATTTTACCCTGTAAATAATTAATTGAAATACATTTTGAAGAGATATTGATGTAAAATGTTCTTTTAGAAACATCCTCATAAAATATTGCAAATGTATTCTGGCATTGCCAATAAACCAAGTCAATCCAAAAGTCTTATCCAAATTTATAATTGAAAATTGTTTCAGAGAGTTTTATTTATTTAGAAAAATGTTACTGGATGGCCTTGGACAAAACTTCAAAAATAACTTGGGAGAAAATTAAGAGAGAGAGAGAGAGAGAGAGAGAGAGAGAGAGAGAGAGAGAGAGATTTCTGTTGCATAAATTAGTTTGAGACCTTATGTAGCAAGTAGGCTATAGATATGTACATAATAATAATAATAATAATAATAGTAACAACCATCATTTATTCATATATTTCACATTGTTTTCTAAGAAATAATCATTAATTTTGGAATGGTCTCAAAGTGTACAAAATCTTTTTCAATACTGTAGTGTCAAAAATGAAGTAGTCTATTATGGCGCTTTACCATTACCAGTACCAGCTCGACTCGACTCGCCTCGTCTCGGCTCGCGTTTCGCTCCGTTTTCCATTGCAGATAGTACCTCCACAATAGTACCTGGTCGTCATAGCGACGCGACACACACCCGCTACCCACACGGACAATGGAGGAAATCGAGTGTATGCTGTTTTACATAATATTAGTAATTGGTATATCACGCAATCTCTGGCAAAACTATTTAAAAATGTCGGGGTTATTCAGGATACTCCGTCTGGCGCGTGCAATGATGACGCAGTGAATAGTGACGATTCTCTCTGACCAATCAGCAGTCTGCCGAGTTTCACGTCACATTTTAGTATCGCCTCGAAAAAAAGTACCTGGAAGCAGGTACCAGTACAACTTTTACACAGTGGAAAAACCAAACAAAGGCGAATCGAGTCGAGGCGAGGCAAGCCGGTACTGTGTAGTGGAAAAGCGCCATTAGTGACCACTATATAGTGCTCTTAAACAAAACCGTAGTTGATTGCTTTACATCTTTATCTCATCTAAGTGAGAGTTTTTTGGCCAAGATAATCTGCGATATGTACCAGATCTTTAGTCTGGCTTTGTGAGACTATAGCTAGCATATTCTGAGGTTCACCTTGTACACGCCATTAGTGATCTAAGAGAAGATCCATCTGTGTAATGGCTGGAATCCTTCATCTCTGCTGTGTGGAAAATTTCATTACTGTATATACATAATTAATACAGCAATAATAGTTATTCTTGCTTCTCCGTCTCATTGGATGCCTGTGAGCCCTACCCATGGCCCGTCAGTGCGGAAATAAGAGTAAGACATGACAGCTTTGAATCGATGTCAAATGCCCAATGAGGATTAATAAAGTTATATCACATTTTGTATGACAAACGCCACTTGCAAATTTTGCTAATCTGCCCCAGAAGCTATCAAGGGAAAGGGTGCAACTTCTAGAACTGATTTGTAGCATTTCTCTCTGGCAGTTCTTCTCTGTTGTTGTGTGTGTGAGCCTGAGAGTCTGCCAGCCTGAGATATACATCAAAACCTTCAAGATCAACAGCGCTCGCACTGCTATGCCTACAGAGTAATGAACAGATGACAAGTGTTAGCAAAGAAGCTAAATTATTCTGTTTCTCGTATTGAATTTTTAAAAAAGTAATTAGCGTGCAGGCTAATGTAATGAATTGTTAATTAGTAGCGTTGTCAGACGCCGAGGCAGTGATGGATGTTTGGCTAGCCGAGGCTGCTAAGGCGATCAAACAGCTCTGAGTTCTTTCTTACAATATGCTAATCCACCGTTCTCAAAGATTTTCCAGACATGAAGCAGGTATTGAAATGCTTCTGCGCTGAATGTCTGGTAATGAGTAGCAGGCTGTCCTATCTGTTTAAATTAAAACTCAAAGACATCCTCAGCCACGCCCCCTCTGCAGCAGATCCATGCTTACCAACAAGGTTGCCTAGCACCAGTTGCTAAGTTACCGCTAAAGCCTGATGTTCCTCTACAGGCAGTGGTGCAAATGTTATGTTAGTTTCTAAATATAGAAAGCGTTCTGATTTACTAGTGTCATTGTAGAAGTGCCTTTTCTGCCTGCCTCAGAATAGAACACAGGGCTTTTTCCTTAAATAACGCACAACCCAATCATTTTGTGACTTAAATGAACATCATTATTTCCTAATTATCATTTGGGCACTGTCTGGATTTGTTGACGTGACTAATTGTTCGAGATGAAAATAAAGACTAGACAATCCGTTAGCGTTGTTCTTCAGGTCATTGGCTCCGTGCTCAGGGAAATCAATTCGTTTTGTGCACAACAGCGGAAACGGTGCATTTCTATGAGCCTGTCACTATTCTCTCATGCTGTAAATGAGAATCTTTTCCAGATCATCACCTCAAAGAGCCGTCAAAACTCAATGGTGACCACAACCAACCCCCCCAGACCTGGCGAGACACCAAACAAAACCAGCAGGAAAGGACAGGACTTTAGGCAATCAATAAATGTTCCTCAATGAAGATGCATTTCGGCTGTGAACCCTTGGCCCGTGTGTGTGGACATATGCTAACAGGACAATGACGAAGAAAGGTGCTGCCAGTCTGCTTCAGAGCTGTTTCTCCATCACCCTTCCCCCTGGGGCCACCATTGTGTGTCTGGTTTTCTATCAACGAGACTAATTTAAACCACCCTCAAGAGAGTGAAAGAGAAATATCGAGCTATGTTCTTCGAAATGCAGCAATCTTCCGTCCTCCATCACCTACAAATTCACACTCAAATCATCTGCACGGTTGAAGTGGTGAGCAGTAGCATTGCCAAAAGTAATCAATCGGTTCCCTAGTGAAAAAGAGTGTATTTTAAATATATTCCCTTTTTCAATAGTACTGTCACGTTGTGGGTTTTGTTTCTTGTTCCTTGTTCTTGTCTGTCATGTGATCCCCTGGTCTAGTCATGTGATCCTGTCATGTGTTTCCTTGTCTGTTTCATGTTGTCATTGGGTCATTGTTTAATTGTTCACAGGTGTCCCTTGTCTTGTCATAAGTCTTTTGTGTATTTAGCCCTCATGTTTGCCCTATGTCAAGGTCGAGTATTGAATGTTTCCTGTTATGTTATGTAAGTTTATGTTCTTGTTTTGAGTTCCATGCCGCGTCATTCCTTTGTTTTATGTTTGATCACGTTTTGGAATAAATTGCATTTGGGTTCTCACTAGGCTACTACTTGCCTTCAGTGGACTTCATTCATTACAAGTACATTGCAAATATACTAACACAAATTTTACTATCTTTAAATATATTAAAAGTATATTAGCATCATGCTGCAACTTTTAACACACTTTAAAATAATTGTACTTTAGTATATTTAAATATATATATATTTTAGAAAAATTTACTTAAAGTGAAAATTCAGTAATTAAATTTTTTATTTTTTTTTGCCCTTTATAAAAAAAAAATATATATATATATTTTTTTATTAAAATAATCTGGAAATAATCATTGTAAAAATGCATTATAGTTTACAATAGTATTTTGTACAAAGTATAGCTAGGTATTATTTGGGAGACCCGAGTTCAAGTCCCGGCCCGTAAACCTTTTTTGATCCCGCCCCTCTCTTCCTGTCTAGCTATACTGTCCTATCCTAATAAAACGCCTAAAAATAATAATATATAAATACACTTATGGTATATATTGTTTGTATGTTTCGAAGACACTTGTAATAAATTTGTAATGTACTTGGAATGTCCTGAGTCGGTTCTTTCCAATGATTTGGTTGATTTGATTCATACTATCTGCGTTCCAATTCACATACTATCCATCCTTTATAGTAATCGTCACTTTAAAAAAAAAGTGGTTCTTCAGCGGTTCTTCGGGGGTTATTTGCAGTGCTTGGTGCTATATAGCACCACTGCCATTATAAGAACCTGTTAAGCCCAGTTTGGTTCTTCAGCGGTTCTTCAGCGGTTCTTCAGCGGTTCTTCAGCGGTTCTTCAGCGGTTCTTCAGCAGTTCTTCAGTGGTTCTTCAGCGGTTCTTTGGGGTGGTTAAGGTGCTCTTATGGTTCCACATAGCACCATTTGACAAAGGTGAGGTGCTATATGGCACTTAAAGTGGTTCCCCTATGATTACAAGCCAATGAACCACTTTTAGTGCTATTTAGCACCATTTTTGTTTAGAGTGTGTTTTGAGTATTACAAAGATACCCGGACGGTCCACTTTTTCTGATTAGAATCCGAAGGTCAGATCTGTGCACACTCTAATGGCTAATATTGCCCACAACCCATTGTGTGTCGGATGAGGATTTGATTAGAACTACAGACACGCATAAAAAGTGTTTAAAAACTACAAACATGGCAGGTGTGCGAGATAATGGTTTAGAATAGATAATGAGGTTTGAGTGATTAATAATCAGTATCTAACCTGAAGAAAATATATTTATTCAAAGTTATCCACTTTAATATTTCATATCCAACAGCATTGTGAACTTTTATAAAAATACATTTGATCATTAACTTTTAAATGCATCATTATGCAAACACAAGAGGAGAGTTCTCCGCATAAAAGACACATCAACGTGCTACTACATTTCTCTCCGATATGGTAGGAAATTAAATTGAATTGAATGTGGAGGGATTTTAACTGTGACAATGATTGACAGGGCAGTTTAAATGGTGACATGACGCACGAAACTAAGCGACAGAGCTGTCCGTTGAAGACGCAATTATGATGAAGTATGTCCCGAAGCTTGCCTACACTTCTGCCACACACTCAAAAGTATGTACTTTTTCCTCACAAAAACAGTACACACTTTTAGGGCTTAGTGAACTGGAATGCAGCATCTGATTTAGGAATGAACCAATCATTTGAGTCGATTCTTGTCAATGAATCAGTTAATGAATAAATGTTTCTTTTTAAGTCGGTTTGATTTAAAGTTGTTCCAGCATAAATTACTCATTTTACATTAGCTTAGTGTGTACTTTTTCTAAAATTAGCTTTCTAAATGTTCTTTTTTTTATTAGCTCGTCCAACATTGCACAGATGTAAGCATTTACACACGCACACATTCTGTTCACCTGCCAGACACTGAACACGACCTGCCATGGCGACCCACTGCAGTGACATTTGAGTCATTTAAAGGCCTGAGGTGGGAGAGTAATTATGGTGTGAAGGGTAAATGGTGAGTGAGCGTTGGATTCTAATATTATGTGAATAAAATCAGCAGGCATTCATGAGAGGAACAGGAGCGCTCAAACATATTGAACTCTTCTAGAATACAAACAGCCCCCTCCGTCTTTAAAGAACAGCCACACTCTCGCACTAATGTAGGGCACTAGAAGGGCAGCACTCTGCCGTCTTTGAGATAAATGATTCATCTGATCCCCTGTATTAGCAGTTATTGCTCCTGAAGGATAATCCCCCTTTAAAAGGGTGAAGGTTAACATCCGCAGACAGGTAAACACAAATACCATTTCTCCATAAAGTGCATACAGCTATCAGATAGCACAGGCAGCATCCATTTCATCCGTGGCTGTCTGTATGATGATCTGCTGCTTTTATGGATCTGTAAGCGTATGCTAAGAGCGGCACGTCTCTGGGGTGCGTTGCAGGTAATTGTATGGATTGCGGTGCTCTTAAACTGTGTTTGTAGAAAATGCTTGGCAGGATAACAGACGGCAGTGATTATCCCGAATCTTATTGATTTTCCTTCACCGGCTCAGTGAGACCATGAGAGATACTTCTGCCTTTAGAAGCAACAAGAACAAAATCATACACAAGCGTAAAAACACAGTATGCCACATGAGCCCTGATAACAGATGCACCACATAATGGTCAAGTTAATGTGTGAGAAAATAGTCGCTTTAGAGCAGACAAATGATTCCAGAATTCCTGTTGGAATTAAAACATTTTAAACCAGCCTAAGCTGGTTTGCCAATCTCAGCTGTTCATCGAGGCCTGTCTGGTTTGCTGATTTCACAGGGGTTGGTCAGGCTGCGGTTCCAGTTAGACCAGCAAACAACTTTACACTGGTTTAAGATTATTAAAATAATGCTGCCATATTCAATTATCTGATTGACTGAAACTGAATCCTCGCCCTTACAGAAAAAAAAAATAATTCCCAAATTAATTTTTTGGAACTGTACCAAAACCAAAAGTACGTGTTTGTTCCACGTGTGTTTCAAATGTCCTCCGTATATGTGGACGATATAAAATTAAAATATAAATAAAAATATAAAACTGGTCACAAATATTTCTGTAAGTAACAAAAATATCTTAAATATATTTATGAAACTGTATCTATTATCATTATATTTCTGTATGTTTTGAAAAATATACCTTAAAAAAAAATATATATATATATATACTTTTTTTCCCATATGGGGGCTAGGTTGGTTTATACTGGTTTGGTTTCATTCTCTTCACCAAAAAGAAATCTTCAGTTGAAATGGTAAGAACCACAAAAATGGTTTATCTATAACATAGATCTTACCACATTTTTCAGTTTATGTTGCAGTGTAGTTATAGGCTAAGAAGCCTGACGGCACATATCAACTATACTGGGAATCTGTTATAAACTCTGATCCGTTTTGTTCTAACTTTTATTGTAAACTGCAGTGACATGCATAATAACAGGTTCAGTGAAGAAATGTCATAAATTTCATCGAAAAATTACACGAAAATGTGAAATTAATTGAGGCAGACGCAACCTTCAAGTTAACGAGAATTGTATTAGCTCTCCAATCTGTGCGAAGCCCTCAATAACGAGACAACAGCAATTAAAATTCTTAATTGTAAATGTCAGGTTGTTGAAGCAGTGAGTGTTTGTGGGAGGAGACAGATTGGTGGCTGCCAGGGTTTCAGAGGGTTTTTTTGTTGTTGTTTTTTTTTTTTTTGAGAGCATTGACAGCCGAGAGCGTGAGTCAGGGTGTTTTTGTCTCCGTTTTAAAGGCCTGTTGGTTGGACAAAGTGAGAGATTGTAAACCTTCCTCACACCTCAGTCTGTTAGAAACAAAACACAGTCCACTCTGACTATGTGTATTTTTCATAAGGCTTTCAGTTTTAGGATTCTGTATCAGCCAAGGCAAATTTGGTCTGCTTAAAATAAAAGCAACAACCAAGACATTCTCTGCAAGCTATGTCTGAAAGAGAAAGAGATAATTTGGTTTACTTAAATCACAAAAGGATTCAAACTGTCAATAGCATGATAGATAATAGAACATTTGTAATGTATTTCTGTTGAATGACGACATTTAAAAAATGCAGTTGAAGTGTATAAATAGTTTAGATGAGGTTGGCTGTAGTGTTGGTGCTGTTTGTTATGCATTGCTGGGTAAGTTTGTAAGCCCATTGATTTCTCCTGACAGACATATTCAGAGCTCTCAGCTCAACTGATTCCCTTCAGGGAAAAGATCCGCTAGAAGACACACTTAGGTGGTTTTCATCCATCAGCTTCATTCTGGGCAAGAATATGTGATGGTTAAATTTAGAAAAATTGATGAACGTTTCCTGAGCAGAACGTTTCCCTGAGCAGAACCTTCTGATGTTTCCATAAATTGAATTTGTTTTTTAAAGTCCTCACTGAATAATCTGTAGCCAGGGACGATGACATCAGCAGTCGTTTCATGGCGATGGTTCTGAAAGCGGTCTGGATATATTTAGTGTCCCAAAGACCCAGTTGGACTAGAGAGAGAAGAGAGAAAAACATTTTCATCATTTTTTAAGCTAGATTTCTTTCTTTCTGTCTCTTTAATCCACGTTTTCGGTTGGGATCTGAGAAAGCCCCGAGGCCATTTTAATAACTTGAAAAATATACAAAATATTGAAAAATCATGTTGTTATTTATTTCATGACTTTTGTTAATCTTAAGGGATCTGATTTGTATTTATTTAAATCAATATATGATAGCATATTCATTCTTTTTATACACAAAACTGACTCAAAAGAATAAAAAAAAAAGACTTCATTGTTTGTGCAATCTATTTATAATTGACTAAATGAACCGGTTAACGAGTCATTAAGGAATATGACTTTATGGGATGCACTGTGTTTTTTGAATTACTAAAAGGAACTGGCTCATAAGTGTCATCCACTCTAGAATCAGACTTCACTGGTCCCTCTATGGTGTCGTTGAGTTGCTAAAAAGAAGCCGTTCAATAATCTTTCGCTCATGCAGCAGGCTACAGTTGTGATTCACTAAAAGATACTACACATCAGAGTCATTACCATGGGAATCCGGCTTTCTTCGTCACACTGTACTAGGAACGTTTTTGAATGACTGGTCCCATGGCATGAAAATTTCCCTTTATGAGGTTTTTTAACATTAATATGAGCCTGCCTATGGTACAACATGAAAAGCTAACAACGTAGACTAGCGTTAGCTACATGATAATAACTGTAACAGCATACATGAACAAACAAACTAAAGTACCGTATCAAGACACAATATTTTAAACTAACCATTCAGAGATGTCCTGCTGTAGCCGCTGAGTTCAGGTGCTTCTCCATCCGGATCAGATTCTGGGTCAAACTGGAAAGCTTGAACGACTGCGTGTCTAAGAGCCATTGCGATACATCCACTGTAAAAATTAGCGCATGTTACCGTGGCCGCAAGCTGGTCAAGGCCACACCCCCACCTTGCTCTTGCGTCTCTCCTCCTCACCCAGCGTCTCTCCTCCTCATTAGCATTTAAAGCTACAGACACATGGCATGTCCTAAGGAAAGCTCATTGGGGGACTGGCTCGTAGTGGCTGTAATTCTGCACCAAGGCTGAATTTCAGGAAAGAGACTTCAGTTACAGTATTATTAGGGACCACTAGCCGTGCGTTCACATCGCTGCCGGCGATTGAGAGCGTCAAAGTGGCCGGAAGTCATTCATTTTCAATGCGAATTTTGCCGCTCTCGCCGGCAGCATTGTGAACACACGGTAAGGCTAAATAAAAGCATCCAAAAAGCAGCATAGGACCTTTAAAACAATCAAGTCAATCGCTCTGTAAAAACCATGTGCTCTATGTTTTACACTAAGTAGTAATGCAGGGTACACTTAAGGAGTATAGAGTGCAACCGACAGGTTAAGAAAGTAAAAATCCCATTAATTTACTCCTTAGTGGAATACATTTTTAATGATAACTTATAAACCGCTAAAGACTGAATACTTTGAGCTATGAAGTTGTTGATTGATGGTAGGTATATTTACATTTATGCATTTGTCAGACGCTTTTATCCAAAGTGACTTACATTGCATTTCAAGGTACATTTACATTCTTGTCAGTTCTTGCTTTCCCTGGGACGCATGATTTGTAAAGAAATCTCCACCAATCAGAGAATCGAAACAAGCAGATTGTACCAAAAGAACCGGCCACCATGAAGAACTGTAAATGACGTAACTGCAAAAGTTAGTCTCCCTACTCTCTCAAATCAGGCTACTTAAATAATATAATATAATATAATATAATATAATGCACTAAACAGTCTTGAACAGTGTTTTTTTGCTTCAAATCAAATGTTGCAATGTTGTGATTAACCTCATAGCTGGTTGGTTTGACTCATGTCTTATATCTGGTATTTTTATTTTAAAAGTTCTGAATAAGACCCCGACACAAAAATGATCAAATGCAATGAATTTTCATGTGCTAACATTACCAGATTGATCTATACAGTAATCATTGCATTCCTGTCAGTTTATTTTATTTGCGTTTTATTATTATATTTGCTCAAACTAACTCTAAACATAAACAACATTACTAGAATTAATATACCACTATTTTGTGGTTAAGAATTTTTTTTATTAAAGCTATAATAAAATCATCTGTCCACTGGATTTTGGTTATGTCAAAAGAACATTACAATCATTTGAAGGAAAATGTATAATTATATTTTTGATATATTTTTAATAATTACGCATTTTTAATGTCAATAGAAAATGTCAATCTCACTCTTTTTTTGTATAGCAACATAATACAACAATAGGTTGTAAAAAAATATGTAAATACAACATAGGTTGAACAAGGGGCTTTACAGTAATATAATACAAAAATTGTCAACTCAAGTCACCATTATTTTACACTAACAGAAATAGTGAGGTAGGACACAGTGGAAAAAGCATAATGCGGCCTTGAGAGAGAGTAAACAGCGTTCGCAAACAAAATTGAACTCTGGGTTACTTTGAGATCTCTCATGCTCACATTACAGCTCTCTTGGCACTGTTCACAGGCCTGTGACATCTACTGCTAAACAATTCACAGCCAATCCAGTTTTAAAACATTCAGCTGTTCATTTCTGCAGCTCAGACTTCTGAATATGTCTGGGTCATGCCTCACATTATATGTAAAGATCATTCTAATTATTTTTGCCCAGTGGTTTCTACCACATTCCCTCCAGTCAACCGTGCAGCACAGAGCGTCAGGGGCAAACACATTAACAGTTATAAAAATCAACAGCAGTCTTTGATCTTTTGACTGGCATCCAAACAAAAATTAAAGTCTCGACTACAGCCTCAGGATTTGAATCTTCAGAGAGAGAGGGAAGAGAGAGAGAAGGATAGATTTCCACTATGACAAGTGGTCAAGAATGAAAGTTCTTGTCTGGGGGATATAGTCTAACAGCAGAGTAATTAACACAGCAGAATTATCTACCCGCAACAGAGCAATGATGCAACCGCAAGCTACGATTTGAAACATAATCATGCCTAAAAGCTACGAGGGGGTATTTGGGATTTAAAATTGAAGCAGATGGGTCTTGTATAAGAGCTAAAGTGGTTTGTTTTGCGATAAAGATCAGCTGACTGTAGATCATCAGTGTTATATTATTGTTTTATTAGTGTTACATTCACCACATAAATTAAAGCGTTTGTACGCCCAACATTTTTTTCATTCTGTCATCATTTACTTCACCTCATGTCGTTCCAAACCTGTAAGACTTTCTTTCATCTTCTGAACACAAATGAAGATCTTTTTGATAGAAATATTAGAGCTTTCTATCCCTCCGTAGACAGCTACACAACTGACACTTTGATGCTTTAAAAATGTCATAAAGATATCATGAAACTAATCCATATGAATTAAGCAGTTTAGTCCAGGTTTTCTGAAGAGACTCGATCGCTTTATGATGAACAGATTGAATTTAGGCTTTTACTCACATATAGCCCTAAACGATCATCAACGCACACATCTAAAATGGTCAATGGAGGATCAAGCATGCTTGCTTGACGTGCGAGAAGAGAACCAATGAGGTTCATTCTCGTGTGTTCCGCGGCACGTTTGAGCTTCTGCAAGAACCAAATAGGGTTTGTCCTCGCATTTATCAAGCAGGTTCAGTTGAGCTTCTCTTTATGTTCGCTGATCAATGTTTATATGTGAATAAAAGACTAAATTCTATCTGTTCATCATATAAAGCGATCGTGTCTCCTATAGAAATTTGGACTAAATTGCTCAAATAAAATGGATTATGGCATTTTGAAGCATCAAAGTAGTAGTCGCGTCAATAAAAAAACAAAAAATCTCTCAGATTTCATTAAAAAGATCTTCATTTGTGTTCTGAAGATGAACGAAAGGCTTGCGGGTTTGAAACAACATGAGGGTGAGTAAATCATATAATAATTTTCATTTTTGGGTGAACCATCCCTTTACTGTTTTTTTCGATTGCTAAACGACAGTGAGCACAACTAGAGCTGCATGTGCAAAACTCTAACTACAGTCTGCACTACCAACAGTCACCTGAGCTAAACAGTTCACATCACCTGCAAAACTCACTCCAAGCAACACAACTCTTAACACATGGCTCAAATCAGGTTCAGTGCAGCCAAACACTGTGCACAATCCTCACTGAGATAACACACACTGTCACTCAGAACACACTGAGAGTAAATACACTAGCATCAAACACCAATACAGAAAATACAAACTTTTCATCTTTACAGTTTGAACAATGTCAGTGACTTCATACAAAGTAATATTTTCTTCAAAGAAAAGAGTGACATTCTTTCACATGATTTATTTAAATGTTTAGAACATAACAATCTTTACAGTTTTTTCCAACTGCTTACACACAAAATATTTTCGTCACACGATTTTTGAAACCTCTCACTCAAAATGCAAAACTACACACCAAATCTCCAAAACCATAAGCTATTTCTCAGCCTTTGACTCAGTTTTCAATTGCATAAAACACTTTTTTCAAAACACTACACACATTTCTCGACCTAAAACACAAAAATATAATGGGAAGTGACTTGCTTTCCTTTTCCAAACACAACCAATCAAAATGCTACACTTATTCACCAGGCCACACACACACTCCTCACATGTGCAAACACTACAGTATTTGCTGATCACTAACCAATCACTGCTTTACTGTAGTATAGGCCTATAAATAGGTCAAAGGTCAGATTACCTGTTTTGAACAGAGACGCCACAAACACAATTGTGTTTTTACTGTATTCTAAAGAATATACTTTTGGTTTACATATGTTTATGGTTGTGTTGTATGCTACTGTATACAACTGTAATGTTTGGCCTGATACATATTTTCTGTTTCTACATTGCATTGGTGTTTCCAGTGTAGATAATTCATAAGGTTTACAGTGTACTTGTTACCCCTCTCAGCAGATTACTGTCACTGTAGAACGTTACATTGAAATGTAGATATAAGAATGAAAGACCAAAGAGCTTTAGATTTAGAACAACAGTGTTTGCATGATATATCCAAAAATGTACTATTATGAAAGAAGTGTTTGCCATTTGATGCAAATGCTTCATTCTGACGCATGTTTATGGCATTTTGAATGCAGTGTTACATTTTGAAGGAGATGTGAGGCAATTTGCATTTTGTGTGTGCCGTTTTGGGAATTGTGTGTAGAGTTTTGAAAAAAGGAGACATAGTTTTGAAAACGTGTGTAAGCAGTTGGAAAAAACTGTAAGGTAAATGAAAATGAGCAGTTTGCTTCAATAGTCTGTAGTAATTTACGGAATTACAGTAATGAGGAAAAAAAGGTAGATACTAAAAGTACATACTGTAATTCAAACAAAAAATTGAGGGGCTAATCCTGCCTCTTTCTAGCATCAGGCCACAGGTTTTCATCAACATCACATCTAATGTTCTCTCTTGCCATGCACCTTCTGGAGTGCCTTATCCATCACTGGCAGTCCTCTGGACTCGTGTCCTCACATCCGGCACGCATGGCTTCCAAAAGAGACATTTGGTCATGTGGGTGGTGACCAAACACTTTCCACCTCCAGGCAGAAAAAAACTCCTCTATTGGGTTGAGGAAGGGTGAATATGCAGGCAGGTACAAAACCATAAATCTGTGACAATAGCATTTTCCTGCGCATCTGAAAATATGTTTCCTCTTCCTCCTGTTGGGGCCAGCCTTTGGGTCCTGTTGTATATTACAGTATATACAGTAATACAGTAAAAACTATATTTTACAGTCAAACTTACTGTAATATATATATCTGTGTAAATTTTCTATAATTGCAAAACAAAATATATTACTGTAATGTTCTCATTTACTGTAAGGATGTAAATCTCTCCTGTTTCAGCTGAAGTTGCCATCAGCAGTGTTTGAAAGGCACAAGGCTGAAATCTATTCTGTTTTGAATGTGTGGTTCACAGTTTTGACAGCAGTGTGTTAGCATTTGAACAAAGTGCTGTAAATCCACAGTGTTGTGCAGGTTGTGGTTAAAGTCATGGGATAAGTGTGTAGAGTTTTGAAAACTGTGTTCAAGCAATGAAAAACGAACTAGAGTTTGGTCCACATGAACTGCTGCTGTGCAGACTGTAGTTAGAGTTTTGCACATGTAGCTCCAGTTGTGCTCACTGTCGTTTAGCAATCGAAAAAAACTGTAAGATGAAATATTGTATTGAAACGTTCCCATATTTAAGTAGTACACCTGAGGTAAACGCCAGAGTTAGCATCAGACTGTATTGAGAATTCATCTACTGTGTTTTCTCTGGACACAAATTAGCTGAATTGCCCTATTTCAGAACATGCCAGATTCATAAAAGATGTATACCTTAATGAGGAACAGTCATTGAAACACTGCACTGATCACAACCCCAGGCGCACTTCAATGTGCTACAGATTCTTATTGAACCTTTAGAGTGAAATATTTCTGAACAGCACTGTCGCACTCAACATTTAAAGACCCCCTGTGGTGAAAATCAAGTTTTTAATGTTGTTTATATGTCTATGTTGTGTTTTTAATATGCTTTAAGACAAACCATGTGCAAATTCATGTTAACACCATTGCTGAGTATTTTCTCCTTAAAACTGCAATGAGACCGTCTCAAAAACGTGACAGTGTCTCTTCAGAAAATTTACCGCTCAACTCATATGGATCAAATCATCATTTGTGTTCCGTAGATGGACAAAAGTCTTACAGATTTTGAATGACATGAGGGTGAGAAAATTATGACAGAAATTATGTGAACTATCCCTTTAAGAAACTTCAAATATTTTTGGGGGACATCAATTCAAAACCAAAGCTCAAAGAAGCGCAAGTGTTTGAATATTACAATTATTATTGAAAAGAAAACCTTTGTTATTTCTTAGAAAACTTTTGTCTGCCAAATCAAATGAATGTTGTGCAGTAACACGCAGGGGGGAAAAGATAAAACAGGAAGTGATATCATTGAAATGACCCCTGAAGACCCTTGTAACTGTCAAGGTCAAGAATCAGCTAATTTGACCTTTTTATGACACGGCAAGCTGTAAAACGTCAATCCCCCAAAAACGTATTTATAAATGTGTGTGTGTGTGTGTGTGTGTGAGAGAGGGAAATATATTATCTTTTACCAGATGATTACAACACATGACCTTTTCAGAGTCGTTCAATTTAAGTATTTAAAAAAAGAAACATGAAACTCGAATGCATAGAAAATAAAAAGAACTTAAGCATTTTAAACTATATTTTTTAAATGATTTTTTTTTTCCTGGGACGCTTTTATTTATCAACTGACCCTTAATTTTGAAATGGAGTAAATTCATACTTTTTGGCTAAATTAATCTTATAGTTGTCTCAGCACATTAATCTGTAATGTGAGAACGCATTTTACTGTAACACTGAAAAAAAATTGCACACAGCATCTTTAATCTCCAGCATCCCCTCACTGATGAAAAAGAGAAAATAATCTTAGAGAGCGATTTCCACAATAAACAGCTGTTGAAGTCACAAACTCACCTCATTCCCCTGTAAATGAGCTCACCTGTGCCTGGCTGACACATTTGAAGATCCGTTTAGACAGCAAGGACATGAGTTGCCTTCCTGTTCCACATTCTCCTGTCAAAGCAGATGCTAAACACTGCATGGGCGGCAGTCGCTCACACTGGCTCAATTTGAAAGGTAAGGCTTTCATTTTGCTGGTGAATGTGAAGTTAGTCAACCAACTAAAATATCCAATCCTCCCACAATTCAACTGAGCAACTGTCCCTCACAGCGACTGCCATATTAATATAAAATACAGCTGCAAGAAACATAAAACTACAACAGACTGGACTGACCATTCGCATTGGCCATCTCCCCGGACACTAAGTATAGTTGAATGTAATGACCCCGTCACTGTAGTACACAATTAGCCGTGATTTAAAGGTCTTTTAAGACCTTAACATTATGGCTTCAAACTCATCGTTGCAGAAGTAAATCAAAATGTAATTTGGGAGCTGTGTTCTAGGCTTCAGAGTTCAGGGTTGTTCATGGATCATTTGAGCAGAGCTGAACAAATATGGGAAAGTTATTTGTAACAAGACGTAACATGCATGTAACAAGTTGTCACATATAATTAAATGGACACTTTAAGCACATATGCATTTTTGCCAATTTCTGTATAGATGACAAGTGAGGTACAGTACATGTTGTCAGCATACTGAAAGCTCAGCTTACAGCCGAACGGCTTCTGTGAATTTATATGAGATCTGTGACCTGAGTTTGGATGGGTTTTGAGGAGGTGTAACAAAACAACAACCTCTCCATAATTCATACCGCTCTTATTCCTCTCTTTCTCTCTCTGTCATTCCCTTCGTCCTTCTCCCTCTATCTCTCCATCTCTTTCTCACAGTAAGGCTGTTCACCTGTATTAATAAATGGTCCGACACCCCTGTGCTGCCTGTCAACATGGCCGTGTTGTGGAGAAAGGGGGAGAGGGGGGAGAGAGGGGGGAGAGAGGGGAGAGGTGAGGTGTCAGCGACATGAATAATGGAGAGGGTGTAGACTGTGATCTGTCTCTGTCTGTCCAGCACGCTACCACTGCCATGTTTTACTGCTGAACCCTGCATCGGCCAAACAGCATCATCTTAATTCACACGCACTAGCACTACACTTACTGAATCTTGCCTAAGACACCCGCACACTAACAAAACAGTCTGCTTCACAGAGTCCACATTGAAAATATGGGAAATAAATAGCTAAATAGCACTAAAAGTGGTTCATTGGCTTGGAATCATAGGGGAACCACTTTAAGTGCCATATAGCACCTCACCTTTGTCAAATGGTGCTATGTAGAACCATACGAGCACATTAACCACCCCAAAGAACCGCTGAAGAACCGAACTGGGCTTAACAGGTTCTTGAAATGGCAGTGGTGCTATATAGCACCATAAGCACTGCAAAGAACCCCTGAAGAACCGCTGAAGAACCACTTTTTTTTAGAGTGTACAAAATATAATTTAAACTTGTAAATACACAATCTTTAATGATTTTGAAGAAGTTTAAAGTGCCCCTATGGTTTTATATTCCCTTTCATGCAGTGTGTAATATAGCTGTTTGTGAATGTAAATGTTCTGCAAAGTTGTAAAGTCGAAAGTGCATGAAAAATAAAGTTATTGTCTCCCAAAATAAAGAATCGACTCTGAACCGCTTTTACGAGTCGTTTTTTATTACAGTAAGAAGAATCCTACTGCTCTACGGATCTACGTGACTAAAATGTATATTTGCATAATGTCCGCCTATGTTGTACAGTACGTGTCTGCCTGCGAACAACTTGACCAGCCCACAACTCGTCATTTTACTGACGGCTGCTTCACAAATCTCGGAGCTCAACGTGGGATTCGCAAAACACTTGCTCTAGAAATATGGGTCAGTAACCAGTTTATTTGGACCAGCTTGCTCCTCAGAATCACAACCTGTAAGTAATAATTATTGATGTATATATTTTCTACCGGGTGTTCATATTGTTTTGTATTGTGTACGTTTTCGGCTAACCGGCTAACTCAAGTTTTTTTTTTTTTTTTTTTTACTTTTGATGCATGTAAACCTGTTGTAGGAGTCAAAATTATGAGCCTTTAAAATATAATAATAGGGGCACGTTAAACAAAAAAAATCTGACTGGTAGACAGACGATAGATAGATAGATAGATAGATAGATAGATAGATAGATAGATAGATAGATAGATAGATAGATAGATAGATAGATAGATAGATAGATAGATAGATAGATAGATAGATAGATAGATAGATAGATAGATAGATAGATAGATAGATAGATAGATAGATAGATAGATAGATAGATAGATAGATAGATAGATAGATAGATAGATAGGCGGACATACAGGTGGACAGACAGGTGGACAGACAGACATGGTGTTTTTGTGTTCACTGCAGTCGTTAACACAAACACACACTACAGCACGCGGTACAACAGCGACTATTTCTGTTAATTTCCCCCCTCATGTTTTTTATTGGCTGTCCCAATTACCCCAACCAGTCGATCAAATTCATCATGTCGACTGCAGTTAATGCTCTTGTTAGCCTATTAGTGCAGTAATCTAATCAGAGAGCAAGACCATCACACAGTGAGATGTCCTAATCAGACATTTTCCCGCCAATTTCCCACTGCTCGTTAAGTTAACGATCTTTTCACAGAGCGACAAATTGTCATAATTGATTTTCTCAAAGTCAAGGCAAAGACTGCAGGAACCCTCCGGAGCTCGACTGTCCATCCCTCCATTCTCCCACCTAAAGAATAGAACCATAAGAAACATCACAAACTCATCTCATGTATGAAGTGATTTGTTGGACTTTGGAGCTTTAAACTGCATGGTCTACCAGTCTGGTTAAACTGGAGTTCACCTGGTCAGCTGACAGGTGCCCAAAACCTCTCTAAAATCAGTAATCCAGACAAGTCTGACCAGCCTGGGAGACCAGCTAAAACCGGTTTAAGCTGAAGATTTGACAGCCAGTGGAGTCTCAATGACAACTAAATCAGTGTATCTATTAAATAGCGCAAAGTGCAAACCAGCGTTAAGAGCTGAGGAGTCATTAATGGATTCTCATGTTTTCTGTGAAGAAAAGAACAAAGGAAACACATTAAAGCGTAGAAGTGCTATCAAATTAAAATTATTTTAAGCAGGCAGAGACCACAGCAGACATTTAATTTCACTTCTGTGTGGAGAAATGTCAGACAGCAAACACATTCTTTTTAAGAAAATAATGAGATTCTAACTAAACTGTGGAACATTTCTTGCAAAAAATATATACAAATGTGGAAGTTTCTGTTGTATTTCTGTAAAATTAATTTACAAAAACAATGTTCAGATCAGACCACGGTCTGGAATGTTTCTTTTTAAATGGATATGAAAACTTTCGCTGAAAAGCGAGAGAAAGCAAGTCTGAACTGTACAAGGTTTGTTGTCAGACAGCATTCATAAAAAGTTATGTTCATTCAATCATTCATCCCTTTTAAACATTCACAGACATTCTTCTTCAAAATGTCGAAGGGATTGAAAAAAAAGTGATAAAAGTGAGATCGCCAAGGTCATGGATTCAGTTGACTAGGAATGCATGAACTGATACAATACCTTGAATACACTTTAAGTTAATTGCTTTGGACGTAAAACGTATGCTGCCTTTGGGCTGATAATAAAAATGGACTAATAAAAACTGACATACTGTACTTTATTTCTCCCATTTTCATTCCTGTATCTTTCCTTCTCTTTCTGCTTTGGCATTTCATTGCAGCACGTTTAGAGTCTCACTGATTATTCAGACTCACAATGGGTGAATTACTGCAAACCACAGCAGATCTGTGACACCTTCCAATTCAAATATATACTGCCTCTCTTCATTAAACAGAACAATGCAGGAAGCAGAAAGATGATGTGGTCATACTAGTTTCTAACACAGCAGCCACAATATAGAAACTGAGAGGAATATAAGCAGGGAGGTTAGAGAAAGAGGGGAAGGGAAATATTATGAATAATGGAATGGTTAGGATTGTACATGAATGCATAATTCCACAGTGCAGGTATCCATGACAGGAGTGAGGCAGAGGATAGTTTGGAAGTGGGCAAAAAAGAGTCTAGGTTGGAATTTTGTGGGACGTTCTGCCTTATTTAAAGTTCAGGTTTCCGTTCCTTCTTTTTTCTGATTGGTTCTTGAATGCCACTCTCATTATTTATCATGACAAATTTTTCAGTTTCTATAAATAAACAACAGTATCTGTATAATAAGCATGTCACCAGTGCAGGCCTGAAATGTACATTACCCACCTGATCTCATCTCCTCATCCATCCATCCTCTGAGAGTTAAACAGAAACATCACACAGTTATTTCATCCACTTCACAAACATCCTTTTTCTGGACCAGTTTGCTGTTAGTACAAATGCTAATGAGAGTAATGGTGCTCTTATACTGTAGCAGAGACTGTCTAATATTGTGAGATGAAAAAAACTTAACGGCTAACTTGGATCATTACTATAATTATTACACTTCTGTTCAAAAGTTTAGGGATGGTGAGATTGTTTTTGAAAGTAGTGTCCACCATAGTAGCATTTATTTGATTTAAGATAGAGTAAAAACAGCAATAATGGCAAAATGACAAAGCTGAATTTTCAGCTCTTTGGCGTCACATGATCCTTCATAAATGATTCTAATATGCTGATTTGGAGCTCAAGAAACATGTCTTTATTATTATCAGTGTTTAAAACAGTTGTGCTGCTTAATATTTTATGGAAACTTAAAAAACTGAAATATAAATGTTTTGTCTCATTAGAAATGTGTTTAAAATTATTTATTTTATTTATTTTTTAAATCTGACTTTTTTATCCAAAACAACTTGCATTCAAAATACACATTAAAGAAGTATGTAAATTCTGCAGGAATCGAACCCATGACCGTTGCCGTTGGTGACACAACACTCTGCCATTTGTGCTTCAGGAATACATTTCATTTTTTGTAAAGTACAAATATTCTATGTAGTAAGCTCATAAAAGCTCAAAATGCATGCTGTTTTAGAAGGAGTACAGCATGTCACACTGCAAGACATGTCAACGCCTCAAACGCATTTCATGTCAACCACCCTTTTACAGTGACAAATCATGCTTGATACAAGGTGAAATACACCCCTAGTATATGGAGCATAAATCAGACATGATTTAAAATGAGAAAAGCCTTGAACTGACTTGAACTGATTTTTCACCAAACAATAGATAAACTTTAACAAAAGAGCTTACTAAATTATGTGCCTATTCTAGTCTTCCTCTCCAGAATTCCCTTACAAAGATAACATTGTTCCATGTTTAACCACAAGGAAAAGGAATTACAGAATATGAATGATTTAACATGAGCGGGAGTGTTCGAGCGCGCATGTGAGCTTGAAACTGAAGTGAAGGACGGTGTTCAATGTCACTCTAAAACTGTGTAATGGCTTAGCGCTGTTTCATTTCCCCAATCAGAGAGAACAACTGAAACACACACACACACACACGGCTGACTATAGGAATGCTTAAGTGTATTAATATTGAATGGGTGCCTTTAATTAGAGAACTGAGCTTCACTGCTGTGGTCTAGGCAGAACTTGATTAGACAAGAGCCGAGGTTTCAGAGGAGTGTGTGTGTGTGTGTGTGTGTGTGTGTGTGTGTGTGTGTGTGTGTGTGTGTGTGTGTGTGTGTGTGTGTGTGTGTGTGTGTGTAATTGCCGTGTGAAAATTATGCTGCACATAACCCCAGTTAGCACTCAGACTATTTTAAAGAGCATGGGTGCTCTGCACCTCACAAGACCTCACTGTACGGCAATTTAAATCTATTTTTCTTCCTCTACGACTCTCACAACCCCTTGGTTTTATTGTTTACTTTGGCGTCGAGGGCCAGCTGTCATAGTTATCAGCTGCCATTGTCATTCTCTTGTAGGATCTTGTGCCATGTTGTTAAAGTAGAGCTGTGTTTCAATCTTGGCCTGTGATCAGACAAATAACAATCAAGTTGATTTGATTTGGCATCTAGCTTTAATCTACATTACTTTGGCGCTACATAATTAGACCCTTATGGATCAGCAATATGGCCAAATTCCAGAAACCCTCTCCAATATTTGTGTTAATAATATCTTTTTATTCCTTTGAGTGGCAGATTGAGGATTACTGGAATTACGCCAGTTGAGTCCGATGAGGGATCAATGAACCCAAAGGAATATTTTCATAGCTCAGGAGACTTAATGGAGTTCTCAGTTTGAAATATTAATTTGGCCTTAAATGTTTCTCCTAAAACTTAATTATAGGAGAAATGAAATCTAAACAAACGAGACATTAATATATAGCAAAGCCAAAATAATTTGGTCTTAATTAAAGGACAGTGATTGAAAGCTATTGAAAACCATTTTAGTTATTTGAAATAAAGCTGAAATAAAATAAAATATAAATATTACATAACAAACTTAAAATAAGTAGAAAATTAGAAATGTTGCAAGTTGCAACTAACTGAAATAAGTTGACGTTCTAAAAGGACAAAAAAAACAAAAATAATAAAAAATATTTAAAATAAGTAGAAATACTATATTACTAAAACGTATCATAACTTATTATAAACACCATAATAGTATTATATAATATTAAGATAACACTATTGATGGAATTTGATCAGAAATGTTTGAGTTAATATATTTTCTTTTGATTGCAATTTTTGGTATCTTCAATGAGCAAAATTTGAGATCCATGTTGAGATCTAGGAAAATGTGTGAAATTACAGGGATCTTTTGCTCAAGAGATAAATCATAGACGCAGGAGACTTCATTCATTCTGCAAGCTGGCTGAATAAATTGAAATATAAAAATATATTTACCATCCAAAATAACATTTGCCAAATAATTATACTGGTCAAATAAGCCATAAATCAGCATGAAAAGAAAGACATAGGCATACACCTTGCAATCTTTCATTGTTCCCTTTTATCCCTCTTCAGTCTTATGCATGTGCAGTCATTGCACTGTGAGTGTTTTCACTAGGATGATATATTTGGTATATGTGCATAGGACAGAGAAAATGGACAGGTAATTTAGGAATGATTAAACCTTATTAAATCTGCAGAGCCGGCCAACCAGCGCAGTGGTGGGGAAGAGCTGTCCTGCTCTCCTTATCAGAATACCAACCAAACCCCCCAGCAGAATAAAGCACTACATATAAAACACAAATACTGCTGTCAGTTAAACATAATGAAACATGACCATGTTTAACATGTGTTTGTGTTTTTATGTAAATCCTTGCCTCAAGCAAAGATGTTTCCCATAGACGGAACTACACTAATTAATCCAAGCACACCAGGTAAACCCACAGCTTAGAGAGTATGACTGTATAGGCCTACTAAAAATAACTTTCATGCCTTTACTGTATGTCAAGCCACCAAAACAAGTCTGACCACCTTATGTTTTGTTGAAGGACAAAGATGGTCTACCACTGTACCATGTTCTAAAACACAGCTTCCAACTTAAGATGGATTTTCCCTGTTAACTCGGCTTTTTAAAGCATTATTAAGCTCAGGGAGGAATGATAGAAACTGAAGAATCTCTACTCTGTCACCATTGTACTGAGAAGTCATTTTGAATGAACAGCCTTCTCTAAATGACAAGTCATCAAGCTCATTGTTTGACATGGACTTCTGCTTATTCACATTTTATAGAAGACAGTAGAAGCTGTCAGGATGAGGGAACAAAAGGGCATTCATCAGCACAACTCATAACACCACAGGAGTGCATATCAATGCCATCAATCAAACTATTATTAAATCATGATGCACAACATTAGGTTGCCTTCATCTTCATGTAAATGTCTGCCAGAGTACAGTATAGGAGAGATGCTTGAAAAACCTTTATGAATAATTAATGCATGACTTTTTTTAGCATATAATTAAAATATACATCTAATTAAAATATTAAATGCATGTCCCTCAAGAATAGTCTAAAATTCCTTCACAATTTCAATTGCAATAAAATAAAAATGACTACCAGTCTCTTGAATTAAACACATACCCAGTGATATTTTAATTTATTATTAAATTGTTATCTGTGACATCCCTTAGAAGGCTTTTTCTACTATCCTCATATCTGAATGTTGATTGTAAGATTTAAAAGAAAGAAACATTTTGTGTTTTGTTGATCATGATTCCTCAACATGTCACTCAAACAAGGTTACCCTACAGTCAATTCAATTTTACAATAGGGCCTCATATGCTAAATAATTTTTATTTTATTTTTACATTTCAATGTTTTTTAAGAGTACTTATCTATAATGAAACATCTGATACTATCATCAGTGATGTTTCCCAAGGTCCTCGGGTCTCTCGGACATCAGACACCCTCACTCCCACAGATCTGCTCTCTTGATCCAGAGCCATCAATAGGCTTTCTCTGCGGCCTCTGTGCCGATAGAAATGACCCTCATCTTCCTTTCACCTGTGATGCTGAATGCAGTGTAAGCCCTACAGAGGGACTCTGTGCCCTACCTCCACAGGTGCACCTTACCTTCCATCCTTGTATGTGGCAGTCATATTTCTCTCTCTTCCACTCATTGTCCTCTATAGGATCTTCCCATGGCACTGTAAGCTCCAGCATGACAATATTCAATATTTCCTCTGCACACCAGAATGAAGTCAGGTCTGAGGGTAGTCTTAATAAGATGCTGAGGGAACCTGCCTGTCCACTGTCAGCTGCAAGTCTTTAATTGTATTGAGATGCCCTGCTATTGGCTAGGAGCACAAGATGGCACCTGTGAGCTTCTGCGATGCAAGTGTGTGCATGTTTACTTCCGCTCATACTCTTCCGGTCTTAGCAACACTCGCATTTGCTGTAAGGATAAAATGATAGGCCTATATAAAATTGGCAAGATAATGAATGTTTTTAAAATTAAAGAGAAGATGGCGGTCTATCATGAAATAAAACTTCATTCTTATAGTATTGTGTACTTCTGTGCGGTAATTCATCGAGGTATGCAGAGATTATCTGTGGTTTCTCTCCAGCTCTGATAAAGCTGATGGTTTTCTTTGAGGGTTTTGACCTCTGTGAGCTGATGATGGCACTACTGATGCTTTTTGCAATGGTCTTGAGCAATTGGTCATGCCGCCAGCAGTACCGGCCATCCCCCATTAATTACCAATAATTTACTCTATTCTGAATCTTTGATCACATTGTGGATTAACAACCAATCAATAAACAGACTGATATAAATCTCATTAACCTAAAGTAAACACATTCGAGTAAAGGTTCACGGTTCACTTTGAGTCAAACCCTAAAAATGACTCACACTTCAGTCATTAACGGCTCAAATGATTCAGTGAATCTGATTCAAACTGCTAACTCATGAGTGTTTCCGAAACTTTGCCTTGGATTCTTTTCACTGACTCATTAAAAAATAATCAGTTTATAAGAGTCATTTGTTTGTGAATCATACATCACGGCTCATGTGCATGAAACACCTGGCACACACTCTAACAAGATAAAATCTGAATAAACTCCATATAATGTAGATGCACCTAAACTTTTTCCAACTGTCGCCACTTTTTATGACTATCCAAATGCCTTGCCACCTCTGGTAAACTAGTTTCCGAGAAGACAAGATTACCTCCTTGGGATGGTGGATGGGCAATATAAAGATTTTTTTTTTGTTCCTATCTCCATGCTCACTGGGACTGTTTATTTCTAGGTAGACTGTGTGACTGTGTGACTGCAGATGGAATCTGAAGGCAAACAATGACTCAAGATGTGAAGATGTTAAAGTCAATTTGGAGAACAAATCCCATTAGTTATTGCCCTTAATGTCATTGGAGGCATTACACTTTATTTGGTCTATGTCGCAAGGGGTCTCAAATGAATAGAAGTTTGATCCCCAGTACATCTTTCTTCCCAAAGCAAAGTACAAAAACCAAAAGACCTAAGGAATCAAGACTCATAATGGCCCTCATTTGTGAAAAGTGCGTACACCAAATTTCCAGCGTACACCTGGCGTACACCCAAAACCACGGTGACTTTGCGATTTATCAATATGGACGTTGGCGTACGGCACGCTCAAATCCTACGCCAGCTCAGGAGGTGGTGTACATGTACGCACGTTTTGAGTTAGTGCTGAAATGCGCAGAAAAACAATTCCTAACACCACAAAATGCACTGACAAACTAAAGATATGATATATTATGACCCACTGTAAAAAAACAACACCATAGAAATTATAAACTTCAGTGTTTATTTTTGTGAGTTAAGCCCGGCAGGTGCGCACGGACTGGGTTCAGTAATGAAAGGCTTTCAATGACCAAAAAATAATTCAGACTGACAAAATAATTAAAATGACATTATAATAATAATAATAATACAAATAATAATAATAACAAAGACATTCTTCTTCTAAATAACAATAAGCGTCATTAATAATCAAAATCATAATACTCATAATAAGAATATTACAAATTGTCATGCAATTATTCACATCATCATCACTATTGTACACCCCATTACATGTGACGTCATGCGAAATTCAACGCTAATAGTTTCAAAACACGTGCTGTAAAATAATGCATTGTGATAGGTAATTTGCTCAACCAACCAGCGATTTAAACTGGATTTCCACCGGAGAAGTTTCTCCTCTTTGCCGTCTTCCGTGTGTCCATGGCGTAAAATGAGGGCGTGGGGGAGGCTGAGACGTAAATATATATGGGCGTGTTAATCTAATGACGATCGTTTTCAGCCGCGGCATTTATCAAGAGGCAGGTATTACGTACACCTGAATTTCAAAGGTACGCACAGCTTCATAAATCAGACGGTGAGAGGAGTGTAAGCATAATCTTACGCCAACATATTAACAATAAGATCTGACAACACGCTAAAGGAACAAGAGGGTATTTAAATACTTGAACAAGTAGGTAAACTAGACACATGTACAACAAAGTACATTAGCAAGAGGACTTCAAAATAAAACATCAAAACAACAGTTCAGAGTTGGGATCACAATTTCTCCCTCAGGGGAAATCCCAGATGGTTACAAATACAATTCATACTCTCAAAGAAGAGCTTGTCTTTTGAAAAAGTTCTGGAGGTTTATAACCTCCTTTTTTATATATATATTCCTTCAGATTAGGGAGGTACTTGGTTTAGTGAAGCTTGATGTTTTTTCCAGTAATTTCTATTCTTCTCATACTGTCTCTGACTTGTGTCTTCAGTAAACTTTTGGGATTTCGGTAAAAATTCAGTCTTATGTAGGATTGGAAATGTTTTGGTTAAACAAATACCCAAATTCATTCCTATTTATCTTTCTGTTTTTCACCTTCCTTTCAACCTTGCATATTTTTATTTTCCATATCTTTTCTTCTCACTTCACATTTGCTTTCCCAAACTCCCAAGGATGTTATTCCAGTCAGTGTTCTGGTTTTCCAGTCCTTCCTGAATGCAGTTCCCTTTGTCAACTCTATCTTGGGAATATGGCCAAGGGCAATCATTAATAATTCAAGCAGACTTCAAATGTTTTCAACTCAGTGTAAAGGTTGAGTGCTGGAACCAGGAGAGTCTTTCTGGTTGCTATTTCAATCAGGCCACCTAGGGATCCGGCACACCTGTGTGAGCCAGCTCTGTTGTCCGAAACCTGAAGAGGTTTGGAGTTTTGATCTAGATTTTTGTGTTTTGTTTAGTATTTTTATCTGTTTTGTTTTTCCTCAGAGTTTTTCACAGAAAAATCCAACAGCCACCAGCCATTTTCTGATGGAGCGATAATTACACAACCAGTTTTACTGCTTAATGAACTGTTAAAATCAACCCCTCGCAGCTGTTCAAATATTTTTAGAAAATGCGGTATATTGACAAAACATGAAAAACACCACTGCCTCATATCACTCCTTTTAAATCACAATTTTGCCAGAACAACTTTGAAAGACCCTGTTCTATGAAATCTTTGCTCAATGCCATGCCAGCCTTTCTTCAGAGCTCCTGTGGGGACATGTTTTTCAGTAATCACTGGTTCTTAACTACTCTGTACGGCGACTAGCACACATCTCTGAACTGAGACTCACAAAGCCCAATGCAGGGTCGACCGCATTAATGAATGGTTGCTTGGATACAGTCAAGTGCACTGATTCTATTCACCAAGCTCGGCAGCCCTACCGGGGAACACAAGTAGACAACATCCAGCCGAAGTGCTCTCAGCCCCTGACTTTTCCTGCTTAAAGTGTGTATGTCAGGTTAATTTTTTAATTATGATTAACACAAAATAGTTAGGGGAAATACACGTTTGACAAGTTGATGTATTGTTTTGTATGTTTTTCGATACCTAAAGGCAGAATATAAGATGAAAAAGTTCGTTATTTTCAGTCCTCCCTTAAAACTGCCCCTCCCCCCAAACGAATCGTTTGACGTCATAACAGGGAGACGTCTCCCCAGCTCGCTGAGTTGTGTTGATAATTGTACGAGTGATAGAGCGAGAGAATTAGTTATTAGGACATTTATTTAGTTATTTAAGTTAGGTAGTTAGTATACGCAGGCGTATTTTCACGATGGTGAATTACTGCGTTTGTGCTGTGTGCAAAAACACCGTTAAAACCGGTCACAGAGTCCACTGTGTTCCGTGCCTGGGTCAACTTTGTTCGGACCAAACGCGCTGACTTCAGTGCTGCTTCGGTGTCCAAGACTTCGGTCATTTGCAGCGCCCATTTCACTGAGAAGGACTACGCGGTTGGAGATCTATAAAATGGAGTTATAAAATGGGATTTAAAACCCGAGTGAGACTGGTAGCTGATGCGGTGCCTACGGTGCTACTGAAGCAGTCGATCGCGCCTCCCTCTCTCTCTCTCTCTCTCTCACACACACACACACACACACCAACATATTCCAGCATTGCAATCTTGAATCGCAGGCTGTTCATTATAGCCACGGAGCTTCAGAGCTAAGGCGGAGCTACAGATTAGTTAGGTGTCCCTAAATAACCCGCGTATAACAGTAAGCCAATGTTAGTTCCGCATGAATTAATTTGCACGCGAGTTTTATTTATTTTTATACCGTGTATTCTCCGTGTATATTCAAGCACCGAACCGTGACGCCCGTACCGTTTCGGTTCAATACGAATACATGTACCATTCCACCGCTAAGTTATGCCTATACTACCAGACACCTGACCAACTCTCCACTGCTTCTCTTCACACCAGATATTTATGTTTCTTCGATAGGAATTATTTACATTTCTGTTTGGCTCCTCATCTGTCTCCCGCCTGGGAGGCTCAAAATTGTATGGCTGTGGGCCATCGTATAGGTTTGAGGGGGATTTTGGATCTCCTAAGACTCAAAACTCTCCATACTTCAATAGAACTTTGTTGGCGCGACTCCCTTGAATGACGTCACAGCTCAGCCCTTGTTTTAAAAATATGATCTTGACAGAAATGGCTATAAATCTTATTGCAGGGCAGTTACAGTAATAATTTTAATGCTAATTACATTTTCACTCAGACATCTAACCCTTATTTAATATATCTAAAAAAAAAATTTAACCTGACATACACACTTTAACCCTCACATGGCCAACACACACCAGCACTCTGTCAAAACGGCTGGACACACCATGAGAGTAGAAGAGAGAGAGATTGAGGATGAGCATGGTCTAAGCTTGTGTGCATCTGTACGTGTGCTGTGTCTAAAAAAATGTAAGATGAACCACAAAACAATATATTTTGTTTGCTCTGACTACAAAGGGCCCAAGGTCTGAGACCATTGTAAAAACGCTTATTTTGTATTGCTACAAATAGAAACATAGCAAATATTTCACTATACATTATATTACCAGTAGAGCCCCCTTTTGAATTGCACCTCCCTTTTAAGAAAAAAACATAAAAATGACCTGAACTATAACTGCATGGTTGTCTTTCTTGAACCCCTTGGAGAATTTCCACAGTATGTCCAAAGCTACAGAAGCTAATACACTCTCAGAAAACAAGGTGCAAAAGCTGTCACTAAGGCATTACCTTTTCAAAAGGTACACCTTTGTACCTTATTTACCCGTATCGGGTGCATATTAGAACCTAAAGTGTACATAATAGCACCTAAACAGTACGTATATTTGTACCTTTTAAAAGGGTACTGCCCCAGTAACAGCTTTTGTACCATCCTTCCTGAAAGTGTAGATTGTTTTTTTGTTTTTTTACTTTTGACCAAATACATGTAGGCTATATTAAAATTAACTAAGATTGATACATGCTGTAGATGTATTGTTCATTGTTAGTTCAAATATATATATAAAAACGTATCACTCAAACCACTTATCATTCTATCTTTAATATTGAACACAATCAGAGTCTTGTCTCATCTTTCCTAAGTGTCAGCTTCCACTGACATCTTCCGTTGTAACAGCAAATGATACTTGGTGATGGTGATCCTGGTTCAGACTGACTAGCTCGGTGCTAATGAACGACCTGTTTGGCACAATCTCTAACACGCTACGACAGCCGTGGAGAAATCAGTTCCACAGCAGACCGGAGCCAAAGCCAGTCAAGAAACTCTCATTGATCCTTTCTTGGTAAAAGAAGTGCTTGAAATAAAGGAACCCAATCAATCCTCTCCCTGGGCAACCTGGGCCTGTCCCCTGGGTGGCAGAAGGGACCGATGGCCTGTTGACATTCTCAGTATGACTGATTCATCAGCTGTGGGTTGAAATCAGAGCAGGACTGACAACGAGTCTGAGTCTCTACTGACGACGGCTGTCGAGGTAGAGCGTTTCACCGTCAGCCTTCATCTCCCTGTTAATGGGCTGTCATGGGGGAGGGAGGAGTTGTGGGTATTGATTTTGTTATTGAGTAAGATGTTGCAACATCCTACTCTATAGGGCGATGAACGCATAAAGAGTTTTATGAATCTCCATGTGATCGATAACTCTATCGTGCCGGTACGTCTCTCTCTAGAAGGAAGCACTCGGTGTGGTGACAGTTAGTTTGTCTCTGATGACAGAAAGTTCAATCCAGGATGAAGACTCGTTCTAGATCCTGTGTATATATATAGTAAAGATTTTCAAATTATTCATTAAGTTCAATTTGTTGATAACTTTCCACAATGTCAAAATGTAAAAATTGAACATATTGATATGTTTTTGCTCAGGGTGCTTATTCCAACTCCATGGCACTGCAACGGACATGTCTACAATATTATTTTTTAGTCTGCTTTAACTGATATGTTGCTTCATTAATTATGAATAATGGTAAAATGGACAAATTAATTCCACAAACTGTTCTAACATCTCAAAGCAAGATGATATTAGTGAACGATGGGATTATAGATATCTCTCTCTAGCAGGTTAGTGCTGAGGGGGATGTTCTTTATGCAGATTAATTGCCGAACTTAATTCCCCTCTTGACTGACCTTGGTGAGGTATAGAGACAGTCTCTTTTAATTAACGCTTATTAGCAACAACACAGGGTAAAAAGATAGAAAGGTTCATTACACTGCTTAAAAAAAGTTGTATTAATTTAATTTTTTTAAGCAATTTCATATTACTGTAAAAAATATATATACATAGAGTCCACGAGAAAGGGAATTTCTTGTAAAGGAAAAATATTTTTACAACCGGATAACCTTTTTTGCACATATTTTGCTAATTTGATCCTACCTTGAAATGAAAAATGAAAATGTGGTCATCATTTACTCCCCAAAAGTTGTTCGAAACCTGAATATGAATATGGGTAACCAAACAGTTGATGGGCCCCATTGACTTCCATAGTATGGAGAAAAAAAAATACTATGGAATTCAATGGGGCCCATCAACTGACATTCTTCAAAATATCTTCTTTTATGTTCACCAGAAAAAAATTTTTTTATACATGTTTGAAACAACTTGAGGGGAGTAAATATAAATAATGACATAATCTTCATTTTTGGGTGGACTATCCCTTTAAGAAGCCCACCATACATAGATATGGTATTAGTTTATATTCAATTCAAGGATAAGTACACCCAAAAATAAAAATGCTGTCATCATTTACTCATCTTCATGTTGTTTCAAACATATTTTTTTTCTTTCTCTTGTGGAACACAAGAGTCCACGCTGCTTTTGTTTTTCATGGCAAGAATTTCAGTGTATGACTTCAGAAGAATTTAATTTTGCTTTTGTGGTCTTTCATTCAATTGAACAGAGAAGCATTAACAAACATATCCTTTTGAGTTTCATTGAAGAAAGAAAGAAAGAAAGAAAGAAAGAAAGAAAGAAAGAAAGAAAGAAAGAAAGAAAGAAAGAAAGAAAGAAAGAAAGAAAGAAAGAAAGAAAGAAAGAAAGAAAGAAAGAAAGTGAAACCTCCAATACTATATTGAACAGTGTTTCAGTTTCATTGTCCAACCCCTGTATGTTAGCTGTGCAATTGTCCTTTTTAATCAGAGTAAAATATAAATTTAGGGGTTTGAAAAGTTCCATTGATGCACATTGTTAGAAGGTTAACAGTGATTGTTGTAATATTACATAAAAGTACTGGCACCGAGAACAGACAAAGACGTGATGAAATCATAATAATAGTATTCAGGACGAGATATGATTTTAACAGGTCTCACTTGCTTTGTCATGGTTGCCATGGTGAAGTCTCTGTCTTGGCTACTCTGAGGAAAAGAATTGTCCCATGGATACATCAATCAATGGTCAGAGTGACCATCCATTGGTCCTGCAGTGCTGGAGAACTATCATTGACAGAGAGCAGCTGTTCCCTCAAGCCCTATTATGACACCATCAGTGAAATGCAGTGGAATGGCGTGACAAAAATAATGAGGCAGGGATGAGCAGGGCAAACATCAGTCTGAGGACACACTTTTACCCTTCATTTTACTTCTACAACACCCGCAATGTATTATGAATGTCCATCATTAGGACAGAGTTTGTTTGACCCTCTAGAATTTCACACCTTCCCTGAGTTCGGATCAAACTTTTGGAATTTTATTTTACTTTTTTTTTTGCAATGAAATGCAACAAATGTGCAACCAGCACTCAATGTAATATCTGCTGCTGCTCATTATGCTTTAGGGGAGCTCATTGGATACAGTATTCGACTGGTAATTAAGTAGCGCAAAGTGTGGGAGCTGTTTGCAAATATTAATACATGTTATTTAGAGTTAATATGGGTTGTATTTCTGTTACTTGTTCTGTTAGTGGTTTTATGTAAAAAATAAAAGGTTTCATTTAAAGTTACCCTTGTGGAGATTAATGATCCTTTGAAAGTGAGTTATTTGTGAGTCTGTTTGTGGAAACTGAAGTAAATCATGTAGAAATTTGCCAGAATAAAGCATTCCCACAAAGCATTATCATGTAACACTTCTCACATTTTCTAATATCAAGACTGGCAACTCTAATGCAATATAACACAAATTATTAGGTGTGTAATTTACATTTTATTGCATTTTATCACTCTTGAGTTGAGTTGAGAATTATTTGCCCATTTCTTGATTGTAAAACTTTATCCCACTGGCAATTTGAAAATTTGAAGTAATTAATACTCTTATTTAGCAAAGATGCCTTAAATAAATCAAAAGTGACAGTAAAGAGATTTTCATTTTTACACATTTCAATAAACGCTTTCAAATGAATGATGTTCTTTTAAAATGTAATTTATGCCAAAAACAGTGTAAATTACATTTAAAAATATAAATATACATTATAAAAATTTGAAACAATATAAAAAAGCATATTTACAAAATGCATATATAATATTTAGTCAATTTTGACTACTATTGAAAAACAATATATATTCATTTTAAAATAGAAAACGGATATATTTCAAAAAATATGACTGTTTTACTGCATTTAAAAAAAAAAGTACTGTATCATTAGCCTTGGTGAACATAAGGTTAATGATCCTGAAGATTAATGATTTCTTTCACAAACATTTAAAAAGCGTACCGCACCCAGAGTTCCGAACAGTAGCGTTAGTCCCGCTCATTTGCAGGGTCCGCTTCATCGGAATTATCCACACACACGTTGATTTGGGACAGGTTTTACGCCAAATGCCCTTTCTGACGCAACCCAGCACTGACACTCACACACAATGTCCAATCCACCAAACCTGCATGTCTTTGAACTGTGAAACCGGAGCGCCTGGAGGAATCCCACGCTGACACGAGGAGAACATGCAAATTTGGGCTTAAACCGTGGACCTTCTTGCTGTGAGGCCACCGTGCCGCCCCTTCTGAACAGTAGTGTATATATTATAGAAGTCCTGCAGTCTATCTGCTTTTGATAATCTAAAGATTCTTTCAATGAGCCACTGCACCAGTGGCAGCTGTAGAGACCAGGCCTCACCTCCCTGTGCCCTGACAGACACGTAACAGCCCCTATACTCTCCACACCACACTCTCACACCTCATCTCTCAGAGAGAAAGATGCAGACAGACACACACTTCCCTCTCCTCTAGAGAGTACGTAACTAGGTCACTCTATCCCATATGCGAGCACATCCTGAACTCTGTCAGGTAGCACAACACTCTCTCTCTCTCAAAGCTGAAACAAAAGTCAAATCCAATCAGTCCAGCCGCAATTCAGTCAACTATAACACCGCTATTTAGTGAACATTGTTTAGACAACAAACCCTACTGGGAATACATTTTTAACAAAAGATAAACACCCTTGACACAAACTAAACATCCATTACACACAAAAAAAGTCCACTGTGGTGATGGATTCAGTTTGATTTATGGATGAGAGCAGCTTCTGACTAAAGTGTTCAAAATGATAGATTTTGTTAAAACAACAAGACCCCTCTGTGAGCATGAGTGGATTTGGGATCCATTTATCACCATTTATCACCATGTATCACAGTGGTTTAACATTAATTTAGCTGCAAATATGAGCTGATTGTCTAATTCAGGGTGGATGTTATTAAACAGAGTAAACATCCACTTTCAACCCATTTTTTTATGAACATACTAATATAACAGCTACTATTCTGTTGAAAAATGTGAACCTTTGAATAGGTAGGCCTACCTCAGATGTTCAAACATGTTTCTTAGAGTATAATACTAAAGAATTCGCCACCATTGCTACTCTTTCAAAATTTCAGAAGGTCAGACAAAACCGCAGAGTAACAGCTAAACGTCTGTCTTGAATGGCTTGATGTTGGTGGTCATTATTTCAGTGAGTAAGATGAATGCTTTGAATGCCAAAAAAGAAAATTACCGCACTTTGAAACACTGCCGCATATCCAAAGTTATCAAATACCGCCTGGATCGTTCAGACAGCCGTTCGAATAATAATGAGACAAAACAAACTCATCACAAACTGTAATGCATCGTGCTGTGAGTATCCTGCTTTGAGGATGCTATCAGTCATTGATGGGAAGTTAATTCAGGATGGAGAAATTAGTCCATCCATTTCCTTTGACTTTATCCTACTGATCTTAAACTTCACCTGACATATAAAATAAGTCAGAAAAAAAAACTCATTATTTGAAATGGAACAGTTTATTGAGCCTTTGAACAAAATTCCTTGAAAAGAGTTTGCATTCATGTTTTTTGAGTAGGCTGTTATACATCAGACTTTCATGGCTCATATAGTATATGAGCTGATACACAAGAAGGGGGGAAAACACTACATTTATTCAGAGGTGCAGATGTTGTTATTTATATGGCATTTCAAAAAGTATGAAATTCGAATAGTTGTTAAGTAAAACTAGTTGCTTCCATCCAGCAAGTGTTAATTTTTAAATATTTGGAACCATATAAAATTTATTCTCATGTTTAGCTTATAAAATCATTATAAATTTCACAGCAAAAAGACACGTGTACCACAACATGACGCATTTCTAAAATTATAAAAGGCTAAAAGGCCTTTTACTTGCTAAAAAATGAATGAAGTCATTGAAGTAGATTGTGTACAAGAGGCTTTTGATCATAATGATAATTTAGAGGCCTTACAATTTTATGTATCAGATATGATACAGTAGTCTTTGGCAGTGGCGTGCATTGTTCTGAAATTAGGAGGTTTTTGTTTTGTTTTGCTTTTCAGTAATCAAGATCTATTTTTAATTTCACCAAGCCGATTTCTGATTAAACCCCACAGTCATCATGTTTTAGGCCATTTCAATTTTGATTTTGGCGTGACAAAGCGGTGATATAAGTGGGTGAGTTGTTTACTTATTAATTAGTCTTCCAATTAACGCCATCATTTTGTTCATTTGAAATTAAAACATTTTATTGCAAAAAGTAATCATATCCATGCAATGCAACCATAACAAATCATATGTAATCATAGCGATAGAGGCATTCATTCTAAATCCCCCACCCCCCCACACACACACACCAAACCATGTGAGAATGAATGGGGTAAAGTCATGTGGTTTTTAGGGGTCTGTTTAAAGTCAATGGGCTCAGGGGAGGCGAGAGACATGCGGACTCCCGCTGTTCTTTACCCGCTGGTGTCGCTGTTGGACAGTGTTACTTAAGAAAAACAAGCGATTTATACACGTTATAATTTCACATTTTTTATATTTGTGCTGTTTTATTTTTGAAATAGGGATTATTTTCTCATCCAGTTTTTTGAGGAGGCACTGCCCCCTTGCCCCCATGGAGGAAACGCCCTTGGGCTTTGGTTAATGAACAAATTAAGCAGAAGATCTAGTCTTAACCCAACTGAATTGCTGCAAGACCTGAAGCAAGTAGTTCATGCAAAACGATCCAAATATATCACTGACCCGAAGAAATGCTGTAAAAATGGGCCAAAATATCTGTATGTGGACATGAAGGACTGAAAATCGAAATATCCCAAATGGGGCTTTGTGAATGAACATGTTATATAAAGTTTTCTGCCTGATGGTGTGTGCTGCTAAAAGTGTATTAGTATCCCAGCTCGGTTTTATTTAGATGCCATAAATAAATCATCATGAGTGAGTCATGATCATTAACGGCAGCGGGTCAGTGATGACATATGAATTAATGAGCATTTAAACATGCTGTAAATGCTCTCCAGGGTCAACATAGCGCCTGCTCATTGCAACATGTTTTACGTGCGCTCCTTGTGTTGTTTAATACTCAAATATGGTCCTCTGGCTCTGCCAATAGAGGCTGGTTTATGATCAATGACAAAGCAGTGTGCAAGCTTCATTTGTATATTCCCACTCATCAAGAGCGTGTGAAGCTACATCATAATGACGCAGCATGCAGCTCCTCTCGACCCAGCAAGCAGTGACACTTACAATACAAAGAGCCCTTGTCAAACTGCTCTACACCGACACATAGAACCACGACCGACCACCCTTCATCACTCTTTTACCCCGAATAGCCCCTGCAAAAAGACAGCACTTTGCTGTCTTAAAACCCAATGGTCAATCAACTTTCTCTACATGTATGAACAGCCAAAGTCACCAGTAAAAATACTGAATCATCCTTCAAAACTGATCAATTGACTTGTTTTCAGAAAATGCATCTTGTCTTGCTTATCTTATCTAGCAAAAGTTTTTATTTTTACCCCATTGATAAATTTGTTTTCTTGTTTCAAATATAAATCCAAGACCATTTTGAGATTTTTTTTAAGACAAACATAATATAAAGGATATATTCTCTGAAAACTAATTTTAATGTTGTATTTTTGTTTCTAAGGTAATGTCACGAATCACGATTATAGGCTGCGTTCCACTCCACTTTTAGGCACGCACTCGCAAACTTCCCTGAGCACTTCCCCTTGGGGGAATCCCTGCCGCCATTTTGAAGTGCGTTCCATTTCGTGAAGTGGACGAGGGAAGTTTATATGGACAGACCTTTGGGAGCGAATCTACTCCAATGTACACTTCAAGCAGCTCTATATCCCACAATTCAACTTGATTGTCATGCCACAGCAGATCGCGCTTAACTGGTGTATGATTTATTAATTATTTTGAGAATTAATCACGTAATAGTGTATAATATATTAATTATGTTGAGATTTAATTGCATAATACTTGTAGCTCCCTCATGTTCACAGTCAAAGTTTATGTTTTTGAGTGATTTTATTTTTCTCTAACAGCTCATGTACCTATAGGATTTTATATATTTTCTCCAACATCTCATATGCATATAGAATGTTACACGCACTCACACACACACACACACACACACACACACACACACACACACACACACACACACACAGAATTTAAATAAAGATAAACATATGATGATTAGCCTACTTGTTGTTGTTTTTAAAATGGTTAAAAAAATTATTTTACGAATTTCAGCATCTATACTGTGCTAAAGTAATTTCCAAACATTCCTTTTGCCATTAAGTGTAATAATTCAGTGATATTTTTTGTATGCACAAGGAGTCTGACAACAGCTGGCGCTCCACACGGAGATCTGATCTCACCATCATCGAGTCTGTCTGTGATTACATGAAGAAAAATAAAAAACGGCGACAGACTAAATTCAGAAAAACTTTGGCAACGTCTCCTAGACACTTGAAGAAACCTTCCTGCAAAGATACCTGAAAAACTAAGTGTACAAAAGCTGGTTTAAATGCAAAGGGTGGTCACATCAAATATTGATTTTGTTTAGTTATCATATCTATTTATGACATTATTTTTGAAAGCATCCTCACTTTTTTTTACACAAGATCCTAAAACTTTTCACAGTATTGCAGGTAAGTTTCTCCAAGCATCTTAGAGACGTTGCCGCAGTTCTTCTGGATTTAGTCCATCTCAGTTTTTTTCTGTTTCTTCGTGTAATCACAGACAGACACGATGACGAACATATACCGGCTGTTGTCAGACTCCTTTGTGCATACAAAAATATCACTGAATTGTTACAATTAATGACAAAAGGAATGACATGTAAACTGATATTTCCTACTAACACACTGCAGCAAAAGATATAAATAACTGGCGTAAAACCTTATTTGGGAGGGGGGTGAAAATTCGAACGTGCCTTAGACTTTTGGCACAGTACTGTAAATTGCATTCAGCACTGATATTTTGGGTCTGTTTGTGCCATTACCTGATTTGCATAATTCCTTGAGTGAACTGCGTGCTAAAACAACACAGACAGCGCAAGCAAATAAACATTAGCGAATCCCCCTGGTGTCTGCTTTGTTGTCATGGATACTACATAAGTTTGTGATTTATGTCATGTGGGGTTTTGCTGAATTGCACTGGAGTTTCACTTTGGGTCCTGTGCTGAATTCATCTTACGTGGTCAGCAGCGGTTGTGAGTAGTTTACATGTCTAATGTTTTAGGAGAGGAAGTCTGTGTGGTGCTGGCGGTGCTGCACTGTTTATGGAGCCGTGGGGCTCATGAAAGCAAGGTAATGTCGGGTCAGCTTATTGCCGGTGTGACAGTACAAAATTTTCCATTTCGCATGACAAGAGTGATATGTGTGTTTACAGAGGGCCAGTTCTGCCTCTGCTCTCTCCCCTTATAGAGTAAGACAGCCAGCAAAGGGTCCTCCGCATACTGTTATGCTGTTCAAGAGGTTAACGCACTGCACTGTATGTGTGTATACATGCACGTGTGTGGTCTAGAAAGAGAGGGCGCAGCGTACGACATGCACCTGGGTGCCATTAAAGCAGATCAACACACACACCCTTGATCGTGCACGAATATACACACTCTCGCAGTTCCTTTGGACCTTGAATACAGTAACCTTTAACAGACTCACGACAGCTGCGGCTCCTATAGTCTCCCAACGTACAGCTTATTTATTCATCTCACAGAGGGGAACATCACTGTAATTTACTCATCAGAAAGATGCACAGCACATACGAATATATTAATACAACTGCATATGATCAAAGGTTTATGTTCCCAGATCTCTGCTGAGAAACACGGATTACAGCCTAGAGGTCACACAGAGGTTATTCTGACTTACGCAATGTGGGAACACGGCTTGCTAAAAAAAAAAAAAAAGACAATATGACAACAATGTGAAAGCTAAGATGAAAATGTATATAATTTATTGGATATAATTTATTTTCACCAATGGTGTCCATACAAGCATGTGTGTTTGTATGGATGTACTGTATATGGACTGATAAATAAGCAGAAATGTCATGTTATACTATTCAAATATATAACATATAATATAGAACTATATTCAAATTGGTGTTAGTAAGATATATTTTTAAAATACATTTATTTTATTCAGCAAAGATGCATTCAATTGACAGAAAATGACAGTTAAGACATTTTATTAAAAATAATCTATTTCAAATAAATGCTGTTCTTTTAAACTTTCTATTCATCAAACAATCCTGGGGGGAAAAAATTTATCAACACAGAATCATTATGTTCGAATGATTTCTGAAGGATCATGTGACACTGAAAACTGGAGTAATGATGCTGAAAATGCAGCTTTGCCATCACAGGAATATTACATTTTAAAATATATTCAAATAGAAAAGTTATAGTTATAGTTTTTCTACACTAGAACAGTCAAAACTTTGGCAAACAAGCACAGATGTCTCATTAAACAGAGAGGAACAAACTTGATGAGCTTGTTTTTCTCACACAGCATCGAATGTTTTAGTGAATAATGTCCACTTCAGTTATATTAATGATAATGCTGAAGGATATCCAGCATGATATAGAAAATATTTCTGGTTTGCTGTTGATGAAGGCCTACTTGAACCTTTCAGATGGGGCTATGGGGGTATTTGACTGTGTAAGTAAAAAAAAAAAAAAAAAAAACACTTCAAAAGCAGTGCCGTAGATCTGTGAGAGGGAAATAAGTTATAAAACTGAAATGTTTTTATTCAACTGAACTGAGCAACCTTTATGGAAATTTCTAAATAAAATTTTAGGGTCTAGTGCTTGAAAGTTGGCATATACTGTAAAAGGCATGGCATTTCAGAACAGATATAGTCATTTTGATGGATATCTGCTCCACATATCGCTTAAAGAACACACACATTTGTTTTTCTAGACTTTCAGTTGACTTCAAATGTTCTATACTGAGGTAATGCTATTTGTTATCCTTCAACCTGCAAGCTAGACCTCATTTTTATCTTTTAATTAAAACATTATTTACCACCTTCATTAGGCCATCTGGTTGGCCACATTGTAGCTGATTTTATATTTTACTACAGTATATTTGTAGACATTTGTTTCTGACATTATAGGCAATACCTGATGCACACAAGCACGTCTGATGGTACTATTTGTGTCTAACTTCAGCCACTGTGATGTAAAAAAACAGAATTGATCAATTTCTCTCTGAAAAAGCAGCACACAGAAAGCTCACTCTGAGCTGCAGCACATCAGCATAAATCGCATCTGAACTGCACTCCATTGCTCTGATGTGTTACTCTCAGCAGAGCACTAAAAGTTGACCAATCACCATCAAATCAAATTGGACAATTCTTGTTTTTGTAATATTGCAGTATTTATTATAAATGATGTATCCATGCACGTCATTATTTTTAAATTTATGTGCCCTCATAATCTTTAATCAAAATGACTTCCACTCCCTTTTGCAACGATGCCCTTCCCTGATGACATGTTTACTGGTGAGGGGGCGGGACAACCTGTCACTCACATGAGATCACAGCAATAGCAGACTACAACCATCCAACAATCCAATCAACGAATCGAAATTAATCAAAGTCCCGTCCTACATTTGTTCTTGTTCAAGAAGCCTTTTCACTTGGATATATGTCACAATAAGGAAGAAAAGACAATTGCAGCTTCCGTTTCATGCCGATTTTAAAACCGCCTGCTGGAGATCTCAGAAAGAGCCTGTCCGAGCATATATCTTCAACCTAACACATAAGTCACACCCAAGCAACACCCATCACCTAACCTTGCATTTACTGTTTACATTAAAACGTTAAATTATATTACTGCGGTCATTTACACAGCCAGTAATTATGTGAATAACTGCAGTCTGGTTTAGCTCCCCGTCACATCGCTGAAATGGCTGTAGTTAAATTGATTAATGGTTTCCTTCTAACCACAGACAGTGGACGTGTTTCCGTGCCTGAGCTTGTAAATTTAAGCACATTGTTGGATGCTATTGATCAGTCTATTCTCTTTAACAGGATATTTTAGTGAGTCTGGGACTCTGATTGTGTTTTTTTGTTTGTTTGTTAGAGTTACTCTAGACCACGGGCCTTCTCACATTATTCTGCATTGAGGTGAATTACATGAGGAATGAATAAGGGTAATACAAAGGAATTTAGTGGAGTTGAGTTGTATATTTAATTTCATGTGTCAAAGGTAGGCGAGTGCTTTTAGAGCAAGTACAGTTGTTCGCTCAACTGTAAAAGTTTGCTGCTAGGGTGCATTTTTACACTGTCGCCACTGATCTGAGTTTATTGGTATTCTTCAGAACCTCCAGGCCCACTTTGAGAGCTGAGCGTCCCAGCAGAGTTAATTAGGCTTTATATTGCTTACTGAAGCAGCGAATCTGTGGTTACACATATCAGAACCAGCTCCACGCTCAACAACACGCTTCCATCACAAGGCACGCCGGCACACTAAATCCATCAAGGATTTCCAAAGCCGATAACTGCTGAGGATTCATCCACTGAGCCACGTTTGAAGGACGTTACAGGAGAGAAAAAAGAGGGATATAAATAATTCACACATACACAATATAAAGAGAACAGAAATTAAATTCAAGTGGCCTGATTTTGGGCCTGGAGAACAGCAGGGCACACGGCTTTGTGTTTGCTCATTAATTTGCTGGACTGGTTAAGGTTTTGATCCAAAAACACAAATTAATTGCTATTAAATGACAGCAGTAGGGTAATTATGCATGCATGAATGCCCACAGCATTCTTCTTTTCTTCTCTTTCAGGTTAAGCAAAATAATCACTGGATTTGCCAAAGTTTGTCAAGTTAGTTTTCATCAAATCTTTAAAAGACAACCAGAGTTTTGTTTGAAGCACTGAATTGCAATTAAACTAATTGAACTGCTTTGAATTATGTACTTGTTTTTTCTGTACTGTACAGTACATCGTATTTCTACATGTTTTAAGTTTGAGAAGAACGTCGTCATTATTTAACTCACTTTTTTTTTTGCATGCTAGTCAATTATAGCTTTACAATATAGATTGCATAGCCCTGCCCGAAAAGACAGGCTATACGCAAAGCAAACTCTGATTGACATATCAATCAAACAACTCTTTCCGTCTAAGTGGGCGGTTCTTGATGAGCTATCGACCCAACCTTTTGTAGTCTAGTCAAAGGCCTGGCAGTGAGACTATACCCTACCTACTAACACTAACATTAACATAGATTTTTGGCCATTGTACAAGCTTTTCAAATACTAATGAGCACTGTAAATGCTTTTACACTTTCATTATATTTAAGAGGACAATCTGTCCTCAAATAGTCACACACACACACGTCTGGTTCACTATCTTTGTGGGGATTCTCCAGAGACGTAATGGTTTTTATACTGAACAAACTGTATATTCTGTCTCCTTACACTAACCTTACCCCTAAACCAATCATCTCACAAAACTTTCTGCATTTTTAAATTTTCAAAAATATATAATTTAGTATGTTTATTAACCAATTTCCCTACCGCTGCTGGTCCTCACAATGTATCTCAGGTTTTCCTTGTGGGGACAAAATGTAATATAAACCTGTACACACACACACACACACACACACACACACACACACACACACAGAGACATGTGTTTCTATATTAGTGAGGACATTGCATGGACTTCCATTGATTTTATATCAGATTAAGGATATTTTTTTAAGGCCTATTCCAACTACCCCTAAACAGAAACGTGCAAAACTCTAGATTTAATTAAAATATGTTTTGGCCGCTTTATAGCCTTTTAAACTAGTGAGGACCAGTACAATTTAAATGTAGGAATGTGTTGCATAAGTGTGTTGCATCACACAAACTATTAAAACAGACAAGGTCTGTATGATCTATGAAAAAACGAAACACTTTTTTTAATCCTGGTGTAATACATTTCCGTGAATAAGCTACTTTTTGGCTTAAACCTTATATTTATCATTACGAATCAATGTGAGACAGAGTTTTCACAGGACGTTTTGAATGTCATATTTGAAAGTGTGGTTACTGCGCTCGCCAATGACTTTGCAAATCAATTACCATGTCCCCATTTCTATATCGGTTCAGTTAACAAAGCTGCGGCAAGCAGAATGAGCCCACTATAAAGTAAGGTGAAATCACCGCGCTGTCAAACTGTGTGACTGGCGCGAAAGCAAGCATATACTGCCTCTGTGCGTCTCGCGCTCTCTCTGCTCCACGAACACCGATCGCGCGCGCAGAGCCAAACTAGAGAGCGCGAGACCTGGCAGCGGAGAGACCTCGGGGAGGGAGAAAGGGAGTGTGCTGGTTTATGTAGAGAAGAGAGAGAGAAAGAGAACGAGAGAGAGAGAGAGCGAGGTTGGGAAAAAAGACTACCACCTCTCTCCATCAGCCGAGCATCCTGCGGGAGTCACTTCGTACGCGCGAGCGGTCGGTGCGGCATTTCTGTCCGTCCGAGCAAATGGATCATAAAACAGCGTATGACGTGACAGAGGGACGTAAATAAAAACAAAACTATCCTTTTTCTGACCCCAAACACGCTGGCTATCCATTTATTATTTTGTTCTTTCAGTTGGCTTCTTGTTTTGTGTTTTTCCTCATTAATGTGCGGATTTTTCGGCGAACACTTTCTAAGTGATGTCAGGAGGAAATGTCATAAATGTAGCTGAATGAAAAGTTAAAGGATTTTTCATGGGTAAGTAACAAAAAACTCAACTGTTGAAAATTAGTTTGCTGTGTTTTGGACTAGTAATTTTTTCATGATTTTTATTTTTTTTAATCATTTTTCAACGAGATTCATCAGTCTCGTTCATATTTACCCATTTTATTTGGGCGCAGCTGTGGATAACCGCGGTTGAAGTGTTAACAGTGCAAATGATGCTCGTAAAGTAAGAACTACAGCACTGTGCGTGTTTAGCCTCCGATATTTCGTGGCGTTTTATTGTTTTGCATTAAGCTCAACAGGTTCGCATCTGTTTCAAACTGCTGTGCTGAAGGGTTCTGTGTCTCGAGCAGAAATCGTGCCTTAGCCTTTGGAGTCTGTCTTACATGAGCTGAGAATGAATAGTTTTGCAATCAGCTTTCTTTACGAGTTATAATGCATGTGCTGTATAATATTTGCTGTCACTGTAAAAGCAATCTTGTAAAACATGTTTGTAATTTTCTTTAACTATAATGTAAATGCATAGTAAGAATACATTTGTGCAAAGCATGGCCTATAAATAATGCCTGGTAAAAAATAAACTATTCTGTTTTTTGTTTTGGTGGAGAAACTGTGATTCTAACTATTAGGCTTAAGATTTGAGATCTAATACAGTCTACCGTTTTTGCCAATTTGTGTTTTTTTCCTTCTTTTCCATCGCAACTGTCTTCTTTATCTCTCCTTGTGTTTCATTTCCTCTTTTTTACGCACTTCTTTTTACTGTACTCTACTTGATTGCTTCCCTTTTACCTCTGCCGCTCAATTCTGCTGCATCCTGTTCGCTCTTGCCATATTTTCACTCCCATTTCACATCTGCCTCTCTCTTTCCCACTGGAACTCTTCTCTTCCTGTCCTCCCACATTTGCCAATCTCTCACTCTCTTCTATATTCCCATCTCCCTGTCTCTCTCTATGTAGATGGGGTCTGATCTAATGTCAAGCTGGTTGTGAAGGTGTTTGATCTGGTCCCCTCGACCCCAGCCGGAGTCCCCATGGCTGCTGGAGTGGCAGCCTGGCTCCCCTTCGCTCGGGCGGCGGCCATAGGATGGATGCCCGTGGCCAACCTGCCCATGCCTGTCGCGCCGACCAATAAGAACAAGCGACAGGATGAGCTTATCATCCTCAATGTCAGCGGCCGACGCTTCCAGACCTGGCGGAACACGCTAGACCGTTACCCTGATACGCTCCTAGGGAGCTCCGAAAAAGAGTTCTTCTTCAATGAGGAGACTAGGGAGTATTTCTTTGACCGAGATCCAGATTCGTTCAGAAGTATTCTTAACTTCTACCGCACAGGGAAGCTGCACTACCCACGCTACGAATGCATCTCTGCCTACGATGAGGAGCTGGCGTTCTTTGGAATCATTCCCGAGATCATCAGCGACTGCTGTTATGAAGAGTATAAGGACCGCAAGAGGGAGAACACGGAACGTCTTATGGATGACCTTGAGGACAACAAAGACAATAAACCCCCCAACATGACTTGCCGGGAGACCATGTGGAGGGCTTTCGAGAACCCGCACACTAGCACCATGGCACTGGTTTTCTACTATGTAACCGGATTCTTCATCGCCATATCCGTCATCACCAACGTGGTTGAGACGGTTCCTTGTGGTTCCATGCCGAATCAGAGAGACATCCCTTGCGGGGAGCGCTACACAGAAGCGTTTTTCTGCATGGACACGGCTTGCGTAATGATCTTCACAGTGGAGTATCTGATGCGACTGTTTGCGGCACCCAGCAGGTACCGCTTCATGAGAAGCGTGATGAGCATTATCGATGTAGTAGCCATCTTACCGTATTACATTGGGCTTGTCATGACCAACAACGAGGACGTGAGCGGAGCCTTCGTCACGCTACGGGTGTTCCGCGTCTTCCGGATCTTTAAATTCTCCCGCCACTCCCAGGGTCTCCGAATCCTTGGCTACACGCTGAAGAGCTGTGCGTCTGAGCTTGGCTTCCTCCTCTTCTCCCTCACCATGGCCATCATCATCTTTGCTACAGTCATGTTCTACGCTGAGAAAGGCTCCTCGTCCAGCAAGTTCACCAGCATCCCGGCCTCCTTCTGGTACACCATTGTAACCATGACAACGCTGGGGTGAGTCATATTGTCTCGGAATGACTTTCTCTCTGTATATTTTTACACTTTTTAACCCTGGACGCACATCAAGCCACACCCCTAATACATTTCAGCTTAAAAGGATAGTTCACCTAACGCTCTCAGATAAAAAAAAAATGCAGAAATTGTTCCAATAGGTGAACAGGAGTTTGCAACAGGTGAGGTACCCTAAATGTTACAATATAACTACTGTAATATGCATGTTTTAGGAGTAGAAAAGGTACAAAGTTATCCCTTTAAGAGCTGTTGTATTTCAGGTCAAATATCTTTATGACTGCATAACACAAAATTAGATGATTTTAAAGAATGTTTTTGTTTTAGACTGCACTGACTTTCATTGTATGAATAAAAACAGTTCTTCACAATATCTTATTTTGTGTTCCGCAGAATAAAGTAAGTCATGCAGGTTTGGAACAACATGAGCGTTAGTAAATGATGACTTTTTGGGTGAACTATCCCTTTAAGTGGGCTTATGTACAAGGTATTATAAATGAACTAGTAACTTAAATGAACACTACTGTTTACAATATAACATTACACCTCATCAAAAGAGAAGACATTTCCCTGCAGCTGTGTACATTTTCCTTCTTTTCTGAGTTAACTGCTATTAGCATCTAACCCTAATGACCATGGTTGCTGACTGCAGTCATGCCTGCCCGAAGCAGCGGTAGGTTTGGATTTAACTCACTGCCCCGGGCTAGACTTTATTCATCCCTATTATGCACCAATTAATATTTAAGCCTGTGTGAAGCAAGCAGAGGAACATCCTTCAGCGTTTCTCCAACACACTAATAACAGACAGCAGCTGCAGAGCTGTATAGCCCCATTCACTTCAAACCTGCCCCTCATAAATCACAGGCCATTTATATTTGTTCATGACTGATACACGTAGACGTTTGACACAATGGTTTTAAGAGTATGTGTAGGATTAATTTAGGCAATTAGTTTGAGTGATTATATAGTGTGTAGTTGAGTAATCGGCTATATAGCGGCTGCCGCAGCTGTAGCTGTAGCTGTTGTGTCACTCTGACTTTGAAACTAGAGCTGAAGTCAAGTTTAGATGTTTAGTTTAGATGGCTGATCATTGGCTGAAGCCACTGCCCTTGTGCCCTGTGACCTCAAAACAAGAAGATTAAGGACTTCATTTATTGTGAACAGTAACTCATGAATGTTACATTGCCAAATGGTTTGGTCCCTGATGAATACAGTTGTGTCGGTGTTCAGGTGACTCTTATTCTGAGGTAGAATTACAAAGAGTTAGAAACATACTTACTTATTTACGCTTTCCTTTGAGAGTAATCTGTTTATATGAGGATTGCAGGATCTCTTAACAAGGTCATTGTGGGCATTGTGTTGAACTATCCTTATAAATCATCCATATTGTTGTCTAAATGTGTTGGCTAGTTTTACATGGATTTCAGAGTAGTGCAGATCTCTTTACGCATTACTACATTCCCACCAGAGATCCAGTCTCCACCCGCATCTGAGACTTGACCCGAGATGAGAGCGAGAGAGACTCTTCTCATCAATAAATCACATGGTAGAAGTGTGTGTCACTGTGACTAATGTTCTCAGGTACATGTGCTGAACAATGTAAACCACAAAGTAATTTCCAACCCTGTTGACGTCATGTGTTCTCACTGCATGTGTGTGGGAGTGTTTCCCATTCAGATCAAACCAGGTATAAGGGATAATTTTTACATCTCAGTTTTTCACAGTTGATTGTGTCAGTAGGTTCAGGTTTATATCACATCACACACCTGTTGATTCTAAGGCTTTTTATCGGTGCTCTTGACCCATGCAGTGGTGTGTTTTACACGCCTGGTGCTTCTTTTATTCATTGATTCATTCACACTGAAGTTGTAACCCCATAGGTCCTACTCGCCCCGCTCTGTGCAGGCCTCAAACCAGGGTCTCAGGAGTGGAAGGCGGGCACTCTAACAAGGAGGCTTAAGACCACAGCCTCTAGCGTGAGGTTTACTCGAACAGCTCTTACTACTGTAGTTACATTCACCCCCCTAAAACCCTCACTTCCATTTGGGTCACGGCACCAACGTGACCCCTCAGGTCCTACTCTCCCTGCTGTGAGGGACCTTTGGGTCTCCGGCATGGAAGGCAGGCGCTCTATCAAGGAGGCTAAGCTGAGGGAGGTTAACACGCACAGCTCTTACTAGCTGGCCTCCGTTACACATATCAACAGGGTCTCCACCTCCCTTCGCCAGAGTGAAACGCAGCACTGCAGTTCAGCTTCTCTTGTGAGACTGAGACTTCAAGTTACTACCGTATGTAAAACACAGACCCACTGCCCTACGAACACATGCGTGATACTCAGCATGTGAGCTTAGATAACTAGTTCATCAGAAATATAAAGCATGTATTGTGTGTGAATGGTTAACAGTTCTTCTGTGCCTTGTCATATGTCTGAAGTGTTTTCCTCCTCCTCTGTATTGTTTACAACAGTAACATTTAATTTAGCTGCTCTACTGTTGAATTTCATGGCTCTGTGTTTTGTCATGGCAAGACAGCTAGTCTAAGAGTTGAAAATAAAGCAAAAGAGTGCAAAAGGAAAGAGAGAGTGGAAGAAAAGAAAAAGTATATTGCTCTATCTTAGTTTAGGAGACTTCAGGTTATGTTTTATCAAAATATCAACTTTGTCTTTGATGTTCCTCCTAAACTTCATAGAGATGTATTGAGACTAAAACACTGGCCGATATCATTAGTCTGATTATTATTTACATGTTATGACTGATAACCCATAAATGGCACATTATATAAATGCTAATATATTTTGTCTAAATACATAAATCATAAACGTGAATTCAGGCCAAATTTTAAGTCTGAACATAGATATTCATTTTGATCTTTTCTAAAGATTACATTTAACTGTGTCATTATTAAATTATTCGTTTTAAAGATTACCTTTGCTGTCATCTAATGTTCATATAAATGTAATGTAAATGTTAAAATAGCGGAAATTAACATCACAAGTATATATCCAATGTGCGGATACCAATTAATAAATAAAATACATATCTAATATTGACCAATAACCAATATGGTATAGATGTATCATGCATCCCTAAAATTCCTTAGGATAAATAAAAGCTTTCTTCTGAAACTCTAGAGGAGGCACACGTTTCTCAGAAAACAAAAACATCTGAAAAGTAGGAGATTTTCAAATCTCCAATTGCTCTTCATCTAATCTTATTGCTATCTGGGAGAAAAAAAAACAGAGATATTAATGCGATCTCTTTTGTAATTTTTCTGTCCTATGGGATTAACCTTTGGCATATGAGTGAATTGAGACCAAATGATTGCAAACCCTCTGTTGTGTGTTCTGCAGCGAAACATCAGATTTTGTGTTGCATAAATTGTCCAAGCGATGATTCAGTTGCATCATGGTCCATTTGTTAATCTGGCCATGAACACAGTACTCGAACAACCACACCAGATCCAGGCAGGGTTTTATCTGCATTTTATAGCTGTTAGGGAGAGAGAGAGAGAGAGATTTTGACCATATGAGGGCAGAGTCTGTTTTGAAAATACTTTGAGCTTTTACACTTGTGTTTCTGCTGTAAAAACAGAAGGCTGCAGAGGGATTGCAGACTTACCGAAGGGAGATGGGAAGAGAATGGATGTTTTTGTATTGATTTATTTATTTATTTGCGGTAATAAGATGGTGTTGACCTTTAGGTGGAGTAGCATATTCTAAATGACCTTTAAAGAATAACACAAATCTCTAGTGTGCTTTAGAACACAGTGGTTTGCAAGAGATATACTTGAAATATAATTTTCATTCACTTTCTCTCTATATACAATTCTGTATACTGCTGCCTTATTAGCCTCTAGCCCTGCAGTAGTAGTTTTATTGCTTAAGATATGCTCCCTATGTTACGGACCTATGTATTCTGCACACTAATGTTGCTGTGAAGAAAATCACCCTGCTAATGAGGGCTTTCAATTGTTACCACAAGCATTAATTAACATGACACTCAAAATTCACGCCCCTGTTGCAAGCGCTGAATAGATCCAGACTAGCCATTCGGCCCCAACACATGGCTCACTCTCTCTACCTTCAACCCTGCTTCTATTGCTCTGTTGGTAGGTGAACATGCTTTGTCGATACTGATCAGAAGCATTGATTAAAGGGAACAAAGGATGAGCGAGAAGAGGATAAGGGACAGAAAGAGGAACGAGGTTGAATCCATTAGCAAGGGTGAATGATGATAATCACCCACAGCTGCACGGTGTCAAACCGAAGCGTTTCGTATCGGTGAGGCAACATATGTCTGTGTGTGTGGGGGGGTCACTGAGTTCAGAATAGCGTTTTTTCTCATGACGTTTGCTGTCAGGGGTTGTGTAGGAGCAGCACAGTACAAAAATCGGTAAAAATCGACTTCCAGTCGCACCAAGGAGACTTTTGTGTTGCTAATGCACTTGATCTGCTTTGCTGTACATGGAGATTTGAAGTTCTTAACATCATGGACTGAAGTAGGTGAGTGTGTGTTGAAATGGATGTATAGACCCACCTCTGTAGTTTAAAGGTGAAAACATGAACAAATTGTATTGTAAATTGAACAGTACTACAATATAGTGTTTTTCTTTTAGAAAAAAAATGTGTCCTAATTAAATAATCAACATAATTGATGATACAAATTTTTTTTTATATATTAAACGTGTATTTGTCCACTTTCCTTGTATACTGTATATGCATTACAAAAGATGGCATTTATTGTTTAAAATGCAGTTGTACTTTTTCTTAACAAACTAATTTAGATCTAGTATTCAAGTCTGAACCTTCACTCCACACATTTCTAATAGAGCATTTCTCAGAGACAGAACATTTCACATCATTTTTTGAACTGTATAAGTAATGGATTTACTGTACGTGTGCACCTCTTCCTTTTTTAGGCATTCATTGTCCTTTCCTGTAGACTTTCTCTACTCATCTACTGCTTCTGAAATTGCATAGGCCTATAGACCTACTGTGCGAGTAGGTTCTTCATTTGATGAAGAACTACAACGGTATGAATGTGTATAGTATGAATATCATCAAGCATGAATGTGTGTAGTATGAATGCAGTCTGAATGTACTACATCCACTGCCATTTTGGCATTATCATGAGAGCTATACAGTGTGAGGTGTGTTATTTCCCTGCCATTCACGACTCCTCTCCCATGGTCTAAAGTAAAGTATCCATTGGATGTGAACTTCAGAGTCGTGGCAGAAGTATTAGGTCATCCGGATACCTTTTTTGCCAACTGTTTTATGTGTACTGTGAATTTAGTAGGGCTGTAATCAACCAAAGGAAATCTTGGTCGACTGAAGTCCTGAAATTTTCGACTAAAAATCGACTAAAAATGACGTTAGGAAAAAAAATGTTAAATTAATTAGCTGTGCACTGTGCGCAGTACTTGGTAGCCTTGTTGTCCGCCTAAATGAATTATAAATAAACATAAAAAATAGTAGGCTATTTGCAGTATATTAAATAGTTTTTGACCTAATTATTTTGCACTGAAATGAGTCTGACACACGAGTCTGTCGGCTCTGACAGCGCTGCATCACGTGCACCTGCCCAATACCATAGCCTATGATTTCCGAAAATAGTACTGTTGTCAACTAGTGATATCATCACAAGAACTTTTGAGAAATATGCAACATAATTTAGACAATTGTTTTTATCATATGTATTATAATAACTGACAGCTCGCTGCAGCTCAGAGTGGCTGAACACAGGAGCGCAGCTTCGCGGCTGAGACACGAATAGACTATTAACTTAAAGCTTTACTCATAAACACAAAAGGCACGTCAATTTTAAGAAAAAAAATTATATTTATTAAACAAACCAGATCAAGAGCAAAAACTAAATAAAGTGCATAACTGAAAATAAAGCATAGGCTAAAAACTAATACAAACAGTGGCACAGCGCATTGCGCATTAGACTACAATATTTTTTTCCCGTTTTCTATTTAAAAAAAAAATGCTGCCACACTGCCGATGTCTATGTTGACGTGGTAGAAGAGGACTGACTATGAATTAAACGCTCTCACAATTAAATAAATAATATTCAGAAAACCTTTTAGTAGCCTACTTTCCTCAATCTGTCTCTCTTCTCCGGTGGGTTGGGCTAATCCAAAAGAAGTGAAAACAAGGGGGGTGTTCTGAAGACAGACTGTTACCTGTGGAACAGGGGTGCTCTGAAAACACCCCCATTAGCAATTAGTGCTTTCCACCTGATAAAACGAACGCGGCAAAACTGATGAAACGAACGCGGCAAAACTGATGAAACGAACGCGGCAAAACTGATGAAACGAACGCGGCAAAAAATCGACCAATCAGAATTTTGGTCGAGCCAGAACGTATCGACCAACAATCGACTAATCGACTGGGAGATTACAGCCCTAGAATTTAGACATACTCATTTCACATAGTAGGAAGATATGCGTATTCAGACATGCAGGGTTGGTTTCTGAGGCAAATTCTTGTCTCACAGAGAAAAAAGATTAACGTTAAGAAAAAAAATACAATTCTTCATAATTCAGCTCAATAGAATTTGATTAAATAAGGACAGAAGTTTCATTTTGGGGAGAAATAATCCTTTAAAGCAAAAAACGAAAGTATAAAGTATTCACTCAAATCATTTCTCTCTTTCTCTCTATTTTCCCCCCACCCAGTGAACTTTTAACCTGGATCTGTCTATGCCGCATCCATATCCACATATCCATCTCTAAATACAGAGTTAACAGAGAGGTAAAATGCATTTGTTTGTTTGTGCTTTTACCTCTCTTCATTCAAAGAGCTCTATGTTCCAGGAGCTCGGTTTAGAGATGGTCAAATTGCTGCCGTTTCATCCCATCAGCCCTCCATAAACACACATTTCCACCATTAGCGATCAGATCTGATGACATATAATGGGAGCATCAATGAAGGAAGGTATTGTTACTCTGTGCCCAGTAAAAAGAGCATTAAATCCATTACCCGTACAGTTACTGTATTTCAACAAGCTTTCAACCCAATACCGATTTCAGTTCACGTAGTGGTCACTGATCATGGCTGTCTGGATTTCTGAGGGTTTTCTATGATTTGCTGAACCTTTGTTTGTGTTTGTCTGCTGGTTTAAACCTGCCGACAGAAGGTATGAGGAAAGATTACAGGTGTTAGGTCAAGCTCTCCACTTTAATGAAAGGTCATGGGTGGTAAGTGACAGTCAGAAGAACGTCTGACCTTTGAAACTTTAGAAAATACCACTCCAAAAAGTGAGTATGCTATTTACTCTGATGATCAACTCTTGAGTTCAGTGCTGTGAAGCTAGAAGTTATATATACCGAGCAGTAAATTGTATGCTGAGTTGGCACTTAAAGGATTAGTTCACTTTTAAAATGAAAATTCTGTCATCATATACTCACCCTTAAGTTGTTTCAAAACTGTATGAATTTCTTTCTTCTGCTGAACACAAAGGAAGATATTTAGAAGAATGTCAGTAACTAGATAGTTTTTGGTTCCTAATGACTGCCATAGTATATTTTTTTCCTACTATGGCAGTCATTGGGAACCAAAAACTGTCTGGTTACTGACATTCTTCTAAATATTTTCCTTTGTGTTCAGCAGAGGAAAGAAATTCATACAGGTTTGAAACAACTTAAGGGTGACTATATGATGACAGAATTTTCACTTTAAAAGTGAACTAATCCTTTAAATTCACCCAAGTTCACCCAAATATTAAAATTCTTTCATCATTATCTCACCCTCTTGTAAAAAAAAAAAACACCTACTGTATGACTTTCTTCCGTGGAAGGAGATATTTTGAAGCTGAACTTTGGAGTCTAAATAACTCCTGACTGACTTTCACTGTATGGACAAAAAAAACCCACATAAATTCAACCCTAAAAACAACAAATTAGGAATAAGAAATTAAGAAAAATGTTGAATCTTACTGTAAATTAAACTATAAAAACAAAGGATTGCCAATGAGTCACACGGCTGCTCGCTGATACTGTGGTGTGAATGTTGCTACATAGTGATAAAGGTTTCAAGTTCAATTCCCTTTTGTCAGGGGACAATTTTGTGATAACCTTGACCTGTACTATATGCCGCTTTTATAATCTCTATTCCATTTTTGGCTTCTAGCAGGTAAAGAGGCTTTTTATTCCACGAGCACTTATCCTATTTCTATGGTGCAGACACATAGCAGCCAAAGTGAAGGGGCAGCGAAATAAAGCCCAGGGAGTTGCTGCAGAGAAAGATACGTACTAGGTCACAATTCATTTTCAGTCCTGTCAAACTGTCCGGAATATTTATCTGAAAAATGTATATGTGCACCCCACGTCACCCCGGAGAACGCTGAATGATCATTGAGAGGAGGCAGTGTCTCCATCGCGCTATTGGCTGCTGTTCACACAATAAATCCCGCCCCTCGTTTTCGTGCGTGTTGATTCGCAAATCGATTACAAACCGCAAATCTGAATGAACAAATAATGGTGTTAATGGGAAGACAAATTAAAAAGTAACTCACCCAACTCACGCATAACATAGTTTAATGTCACATCACTTTCAAACTTTAAATGATTTCAAAACATGATCTGTGAGGGTTTTTAGTGAGCAATCTGTTTAAATAAGGGTACATCTCCGTGTCTGTGACCATCATGACAACTGCAGTGTTGCAAGCTGTGATTGCATGACTGATGACCTGAAAATAAGTTTACTTTTAAAGAGAACATCAGTTCACAAGAAATATTAAATGTTACTGTGCTCTTAAAGTTATTATTTTAGAATAAACGTAAAAATAATGATAAATATGCATTTAAAAAAACTCTGCGTCCTCATTTCAGAACACCACTGGTTTATAGCATATGCCAGGATTTGCCATTTCTCAAAGCAAATACTTTCACGAATAATTTACTGCTGTATTCATTTTATAGAGTCGTCGCACATTGTGGCTATTAAACGGAGTAAAACGCATGAGAAAGATATAACAGTTTGGTCAAATATGACATTTTGGCTGGTGTGCCATGGGAGCAATGCCTCTGGACGCCCTCCTGTAGTGCCGACCCTGATTGTATGCTGTATATAGAGTGCTTATGACAGGTGTACAAATTGCCATCCTTCTTCTCAGCATGGGGAATGATCATTGTTTCCTGCTGAAATTCCCATAAGCTGATATATCGAGCCTCTTGGAAATCATATATGAGAGTATTCATTAACCCATAATGTTTGTAAGGAGAGAATCTGTGTGTTCATTGTCATAAAAAGCTCATTAAAACGGCATAGAGAAAGAACAAATGAATGATGATGATGATGATGTTTTTTTTTGTGCTGCTGTGTGCAAATGACCGTGCTAAAGTTACGCAGCTGTGTGATCATCTTAAATATGACATTTGCAGTATTGTCCCTCTTTCATACAGACACTCACATTTCCCCCTGAGACCGCTTGTGTGTGTGTGTGTGTGTGTGTGTGTGTGTGTGTGTGTGTGTGTGTGTGTGTGTGTGTGTGTGTGTGTGTGTGTGTGTGTGTGTGTGTGTGTGTTAAACGTGTAATTTTGCTCTCGCTTGTGCTCTTTTCAGCTGTAATCGTTTCACGTCTGGGTTTTAGTCTCTCTGAGTCTAGCTGATCCTCACTCTGAATCGTGAAGGTTTCAGAAGGTGATTTGTCACTCAAACACATGGAGTAGTTAAGAGCAGACGTCTGACAGATTAGTCTCATGACATGGAAAAATAGCATATTGAACACATCTCAAGACTTTATTCATTGCCGCCAAAGCTCTCTCTTTTACAGTTTGCAGGTTCAGGTTCATGCAAGTAAAATAGAAACTAAAAAAAATATGTATATAGCACCTCTTAAAATAGTGCTTAAAAAAGTGTTTTAAAGAAGACTGGCACGAGCCATGTTTGATGTTTATAAGGGTTTAAATTTTACCCCAGAACCCCAAATACGATAAACCCTTTGCTAAGGACTTTCTTCCTAAAATTTAAAGAAAGCTATAAGTTAATGTATAAGACACATTTATAACCTTTTTAAAAGTTGACATTCAGAGCAGTTACAGTATATGTAAAAACCTGAAGAAAAACATAAAACTACAGTTGTCAATAGAATCAAATTGTATTACTTTTGTGATTTCTAACCATTTAGAGTGAAACAAAAATAAATGTCAAATTTGGTAAACTCTTATTGGAAACACTTTATTTTACAGTGTCATTGTTATAAATGTAGTTACTATTGTAGTAATAATTATAAATTATCCATAATTACAAGCAACTAACCCTAAACCAAACCATAGTAAGTACATGTAGTTACTTAAAATTACTCTGTACTTTAATGTAGATTTACAGTGCAACAAAGACTACTTAAATAAAGTGTAACCCACTTATTTTATTATAATAATAATTAAGAATAACTTTTTTTTAAACCTATAATATACATGTTTATTAACAGAGTAAGGATGACGAACAGAAAGTAGCTGGGATGCCCAGTCATGTAACATATATGTTAATTCTATTCTATTCTATTCTATTCTATTCTATTCTATTCTATTCTATTCTATTCTATTCTATTCTGATAAAAAAAAAAGAGAGTGAAACGAAATGTATAAACGAGAAATAAAAGTCTGTGACTGACGTCTCTGCCACTCAGTGTTTCTGTTTAATGCATTTGGTCATTGACCACTGTCATCTTAACTGCTGGTAATGAATCTGCTACTGTCACACTGAATAATGATTTCACTCCACACCACCACCAGCTGCTGCTGCTTGGGGCTGTGCATATGTTTCTGTGTATGTGTGTGTGTGTGTGTGTGTGTGTGTGTGTGTGTGTGTGTGTGTGTGTGTGTGTGTGTGTGTGCGTGCGTGCGTGCGTGCGTGCGTGCGTGTTGTATGCGCGTGCGTGCGTGTTGTATGCGCATGTGTGTGTTTGTGTGACAGGATCAAAACTTAGCTTGTGCTGCATTGAATAAACTGGGATAAATGTCTGTTGTTTTTGTCTTTGGGCTTCAATTTAATCATCATTAGTGACTCATTCAGAGACATGAAATGGATGGGTTGGCAGTCACATGACTGAAGCAGCAACACTTCATACATACTGATGCACACACACAAGCCAATACACACGCAAAGACGCAAATAAGCACACACCCGCAGCTACCCTTCTGTCTCCCGCGGATCCTTTTCGGCCCCAGCTGGTTGATGCTGGTGCTAATGTCACTAAACAATCATCACTTCTGCGTGGTGTTTATGTTTACTCCTGATATTAGTTGCTCACGGCAACAAATTAATTAATGACTCTGCAGTGATAGCTCCTGCTGCTCTGAACTAGTGCATATAAAAACAAATATACAGCTTTAAACAGATGGACAGTGGAGCGAAAATGTGGTTTGATGTACCTACCAGCCTTTGAGATCCAACTCTCTTTTAAAAGAGAGGACATGTGACCGAACGCTGACTGAACACTGCAAAAAAAAAAAATCTTAAAGGGCACCTATTATGGAATTTTGAAATGTACCTTTCATGTAGTGTGTAACATAGATCTAAGTGAACAAAAACATCCTGCAAAGTTTGAAATATGAAAGTGCACCGTATATAAAGTTATTGTCTTTCAAAAGTAAGAGTCGACTCTGAGTCATTTTTATGAATCGTTAGAAGACCGAAGCTTTTTCTCTGACTAGATGACGTCAACTTGTAAAGTTATTTGAATACGATACGCCCACTTATTGCGCTCCAAGGCCAGCCAGGGAAAACTAACGTGAAAACATCATGGCGACGAGACGCTGTGTTCTGAAGTGCGGCTCAAAAGCAAACCTTTTTCATCTGCCCAAGGAGGAGCATTTGAAGACTAAGTGGCTACAATTCATATATACAACTATACCACAGAAGTATAGTCCGAGCCTTGTGCTTTGTTCGCGCCATTTTGAAGACGATTGCTTTATCAACTTAAATGCATTCAAACTTGGATTCGCGAGCCGACTGATATTGAAGGAAGGTTCAGTTCCAAGTGTATTTGCATCAGCTTCCTCCTCCGTATCACAACCTGTAAGTGTTATTAATAATTTTTGCTTTTATATTTTATGTAGCATGCTTAATAATTATTTTGTTTGTTGTGTAAGCACCGTTTAGCTTCTAGGTCTTCAATGTCAATTGTATTGAGATATGTGAAGTGTTTGTCGTTGTTTTCGGAGTTGTCTAAAGAATAGAGTAGCCTAATACCTCGTAGTAACGTAACTGCATTTTTTTTGTGTAAAAACGTTATGTTTATGCATCGCACTAACGCAAACCAAGACTGCTTGTGCTTTTACAATATGAACTCTGGGCTATGCTCGCTAACATAACACTAAATTATTTATCTTATTTTTCGTTTTTTACTACAAACTATAAAGCAGTGGACTATAATCATTATTATAACACAATTTAATTGATAAAAGCATCATTGCTCTCCGTGTTAAAAATAAGTATTATCTATGTAAACACGGCTGGGTCATCTGACCAATCGCAGATTAGCGTCGCGCAGAGGAGGGGTTTGGAAAAATGAATCGTTGAACGAATCATTTGGGAGTCGGTGAGCAAATCAGGTAAAAATAAATGCATATTATAAGACAACAAAAGTGTTTTTTGTCATTGCATGCATGTAAAACTGTTGTTGGGGACTCCCTAAACAACATTAGGAACATTTTAAATGTCATAATAGGTGCCCTTTAATCTGTATTTTTCTTGTTTTCCAGTTAAAATGATGCATCTTTAAATCAAGACAAATACTGTATCTTTGTAGAAAATCACTCATTTTCAAAAAATACATTTTGAATTAAAAGTATTTTTTCTTTTTTAAGCATAAACTTGACGGACGTTTATGTTAAAGTTTGTATGCTGGAATATGGTTTCATACATATGCAGTGTCAGCTAGAGGACATATCTCGTCACTAGAGAGAGAAAGTGTGTGTCAGTATGTATGGAATGGAATATAGCTGACTGCATTCTAAATTTGAACGAATGTTGAAACAATACTTTCAAAAGTTTGGTATGTGTTTTTATGTTTTTTTGTTTTTTTTAAGTCTTATGCTCACCAAGGCTGAATCTATTGGATTAAAGAAAAATGCTGTAAAAACAGTATTATTGTGAAAAATAATGTTGTTTTTTAAAATAACCGTTTTCTATTTTAAGACATTATATTTATTACTGTGATGGCTAAGCTGAATTTTTGCATCCTGCAGAAATCATTCTAAAATGCTTATTTTTGTGCTCAAAAAAACATTTCTTATTATTATCAACAGTTGTGCTGTGGAAACAGTGACACATCTTTTTTCAGGATTCTTAGATTATAAATTTCAAAAGAACAGCATTTATTTCAAATAGAATCTTTTGTAACATTATTAGTGTGTTTTTTTTTTACTTGGAATATTGATTAATTTAATGTCCTTGATGAAAAAACTATACATTTCTTTCCAAAAATTGACCCCAAATTTTGTAATTGTATTGAATGTGAAATAGAATGCAGTATAAAGCAGGATATATATTTGTATCTGAATATGTCCTTTGGCAGTAGTGATCAACAAGAAAAACTTGAAATGAAAGCAAATGTAATCCAGTTCTATGCATGCAAAATTCAGATACTTTACGTATATTACTTTGCCTCATACTGTGAATGTAAGCGTATGTGGTTTCATTACTACAAACAAGAGTAGTAACCCCCAGTGTCCTTCTCTCTCACCTGTGTTATTTTCCACCGCTTTTATCTTTATTTAAGCATTACGCAATCACACCACAGGACATCTGCACCCCCCTGTTCTTTTTAACTGCATCTGTACCCCTTGACCATTTTTTCACCTTTATATTCCTCCTCTATGATTATCCTGTTCTCTCTCTCGATTGGTAGTATCAGTAGCTAGACTGCGGTGATTCAAGGTGAATCTGGTCAAACAAACTGAACATCAGCATCCCAGTGGGACCTCATCTCACTGAGGTCACACCATTGTCCTCTCAGGGTTTCCAGCTTCACACAAATGTGGTTAAACAGCTCGAGGCAAACACACAGACCGGTCAGAACGCAGCCAATCCCACAGACACCGCAACATCACCTCTGATGCACACAGAGCTCAAATGTACTCAGGACACAGTCGCGTGATGATCATTTTGGTCATGATCACTATGCCGTGTAGTGTTCACACTGAAAATTCTAAAAACAAAAAGTGCACTTTAAATACTCAGGTGATGCACTTCACACACAAAAAAAAAACATCAAAATGTGTCTCTGAACTGTCCCAGCTTTAGTTACATACAAGAGGGGGAGGGGCTTAAAGACCCTGTGGAATGACAAAATAAAATTAATATACTACACGGTTGAGAACATGGTATTTATTATATTATAAGCGCATAGTGTCATTTGGGACACAACTTTTGTTTTAACCTGTAGGTAAATGCTGGTTAATAAACATTTAAGAAGAGTTGTTTTGTGATTCAGGTTTTCTGAAAATAGCTGATATTTATTTGCTGGAAAGAAAAAAAAAAAAGAAAAAATCACCACAATAAAAGTATATAAATACCCACATTTTTCAAGTTTGCCCAAATACTTTTGCTCTAAATAGATGGTTCACACACACACACAAACTTAAATGTTTTAAAATAAAACAACAACATCAGAGGGGAAAAAAAATATTTTTGCCAATTTTTCAAATTTATAGAATCTTCTTTTTCTACCATTACTGATACATCTACTGACATACAGATGCAAGATTCAATCCCTGCATTTAACCCTCTGCAAAACCGCACACACACACACACACACACACACAGAATGCACAATATAAACACACTCTTGCCAAACTACAGATATTCAAATCACTCTCTCTGCCAAGCTGCTGCTATTTTAGCAGCCAAACTCGTTCACAAACATGCACGTTCACTTACATAAACTTACAAACACACACACACACACACACACACACTCCAGGGCACCAAATGCGTTTGTAAACAGGCAGATGGGCCCCTTCTGCTCCTGATCTCGTGTCCGTCTCCACAGCCAAAAACTGCTGATCCAGGTCACACACTTAAGGATAAATACTGAACAATCAGAGCAGACGCAGCACATCTGTTCTCAGACCAGATTATTCAATAAGCATGTTTACATGCACTAATCTGTAAAAGTATACATAACCAGTGTTGGGGAATTACAATGTTGCATTTCTCCCTAAAAAAAAAAGTAACTGTTGTGTTACTTAGTTACTTTTTATGGAAAGTAATGTGTTCCGTTGCTGTGCTTTTTTCACCTGGGCAAGGCTTGCTTATGACATTGGTCGATAAAGTGAGATTAAAAACAAAGTATTTTTGTGCTATTTAACACTTATTTCTGAGATTGCAATTCACAGATTTTATTCCGTTTTAGGAATACTGATCTGTTTTTGTGCACGTGAGATGAGTAAATGCCTGCTCACATTTAGTCTCGAGCTACAATAAGCATCATGTTTACACAGCGCACACAACGCCTCTGCACGTTACTTCCAATTCCTCTCAACGTGGGGACGGGAGAGCTGTAAGTCAATAAATGTTCAAACAAAGTAGCTTGCGTCGCTTATTTGAAAACGTAACTCAGATATTTTGTTGTAAATTTAAAAGTAATTGTTACTTTACTAGTCACTTGAAAATATAATCTGATTATGCAAATTGCGTTACTTGTACTGTGTTACACATTGTGTTATACAGTGTTGGGGGTATAAGTAAATATTAAAGGATTAAATGCACATCACATCTGTTGTTCAGAGCACACAGCCGAAGCCATTAGTTGTGCGGTTATTATTATTTGTCAAGTCTAAGTCTGTCCAACTTCACAAAACCCAGACTGGTAAGTTTTCAGTCGGACAAAACATTTATAAAGACAAATGATTGCTTTAGTTTGACTGAATTCAAACTTTTACAGTGCACGTACAACTATGTCCATCTGTTCACATTTTGAGCAGGATGTTTATTGGTGTAATGAAATGTAATGGTGTTTTTCTACATTTGAAATCCTCTGAATGGACTTCTGCTTCAACCTCCTCTTGTTTCACTCACTTGACTGTGGAAACATCTCTGACACCACTGGTTAACCTTTGATTGATTTTTTCCCCTATTTATCTCCGCTTTAATCTCCGTAAATCGTTTTCCATTGACTCTCAAACTGATTAGATTTGACTGCTTGAATGTTGGTCTACAGGATGATGGTGAGATGCTGAACATATCTTTTACATTGAGATCTATGGAGAATATAACAAATAACTTTCCCAAGGAATTACACAGAGTTTACCGACATCCAGTAAGAATGTTGATCCTGCAACATGTCCTATAGTGTAAATCATGTTAGGAAGATTGCAAACGTGTTGAAGCATTTCAAATGTACAATGAATTGGGCAACAATCAGACGAATAATGAAGTCTAGCCTCGTCAAATCCACATACCGTACTATAGATTCTGAATGCAGGTGTCCAGACCACAGATTGCTCTATACTAATTGAGTTCGACTTCTGCTGGATAGTTCAGTAGCTGCAAGGTCAGATTTATTGACAATCCCTCAGTTATTTGACAACATAGGTGAAACTAATCAAGTAGATTAGGATCTATAAACTTCAGACAGACCATGCTGCAGTTTGAAGTTTGTTTTAGTGAGCAGCACGATCCACTAGCAAGGGGACAGTGTGTCATCTTATGTTATTGTGTACTGTTATTATATCTAGTTTTAAGGATGTTTAGATTTTTTGACTAGAAGACAAAAATACTAAGATTAATGATGTTTGGGAGTATGCAGAATCTGCATACAATAATTCACATACTTTTCACTTGAACATACAATATACTCAGCTTTACCGAACACAGGCTAGCAGATCTGCTAAACCCCCGGCCAGTGTTGTTACTGTTAACAAAGTGTTTTTGTTCATTAAAATAAAGCTGAAATAAAATAATATAAACAAAATTTTAAAAATATATAAATAATAAAACAAAATAAATAAATAAATACATGTTTTACATAACTTCAACATTGATAATAAAAATAATTATTATTTCTTGAGCACTAAATCAGCATATTATAATGATTTCTGAAGAATCGTGTGACACTGAAGACTGGAGTAATGATGGTGAAATATCATTTTAAAATATATGAATTGTTTAAAATTGTAATAATATTTCACAATATTACTGTTTTTGTATTTGTAATCAAATAAATGCAGCCTTGGTGAGCATAAGAGACTTCTTTTAAACAAAAATGTAAAAAAAAAAAAAGTACAATTATGTCATCATTTACTCATGTTTTTCTACATGAATACATTGAACACAAAAGAAGATATAGGCTACTTTGAAAAAGTTTATTCAATGACATTTGGAATGACATGAGGGTGAGTAAATGATGACAGAATTTTCATTTTTGGATGAACTGTCCCTATTAAACCCGTCACTTACAGGTCTCTCATGTACAGATCATTTAAACACTGACCATGCATTCAAAATACTTCATAAAATGTACAACTCACAATCGACTGTCTGTGTGTGAAAGAGAGAATGAAAGGTACTGCAACAGAGGAGCAAAGTATAACAATACCCAACCCCACTCATCTTTCTGTCTGTCCCTCACTCTATCTCTCCCTCTCTCTCTTTTCATCTCTTCCTGCCTATGTGTATCTAAGAGAGAGAGAAAGAGAGAGAACGTGTGGATAATCCAAACCCAGCTGTCAGTATTTAATTAGAAGGGGTCTGTGATAATATTGCAGCAGTCACAGCAAAGAGGACCGCGCGCACGTGTGTGTGTGTGTGTGTGTGTGTGTGTGTGTGTGTGTGTGTGTGTGTGTGTGTGTGTGTGTGTGTGTGTGTGTGTGTGTGTGTGTGTGTGTGTGTGTGTGTGTGTGTGTGTGTGTGTGTGTGTGTGTGTGTGTGTGTGTGTACTGACAGATACTTTCACTGAGAGGATGGCTGTTTTATACAATCATCTCACTGCTCTCTATTAAAGTGAGGCCAGCACTGACAGGCCCTGGGACTAAATACACATACACAAACTTGCTTGTATAAACACATCCACACATAAAAAAAGAAAACTATTCCTCGTAAAAGACGGTACATATCAAGATGTTACGAATAATTATTATTTCAGCACTCTTAGTTTGATGTAATAAATTATCTGGCCCTGTTTTGTCAATGTGAAGTGATAAGTTACAATTAAGTGCAGCTGCAATAAATGGGGCTTTTAACTGAGGCTTTTAAGCTTCAAAACGGATGCAAAAGCACCATAAAAGTATCTGAAAGTAGTCCACATGACTTATGCACTATATGTGTGTCTGTTTAAGTGCACTGACAATAATGTGTAAATCTGTAAAGACAAAACACTTTGTCCAAGAAACATTTATACATTTACATTTAGGGTACAATAATGATGTATTAAGGACCGGATTTAGTGTTTTTTTGTTGCTTGTTTTATATTAAAGAAATAACTGATAAACAGACCTTGATCAAAAAGAAGATGGTGAACAACCTCCTGGTTTTTCAGTAGGGCCCTAATTTCAATATCAAAATCCCAGAGGGATAAAAGTCACCTGCAACATAAAAATGGTCATCAAATCAGATGTGCATTTTTTAATCCATTTTATGGTGAGTCTCCAGCGCACGCTTACCATTGCACCAAGTCTTATTAGACTACTGTAATTTCATTATCTTGAATGTATCACTTTGTAATTTTTAAATCTTTTATGAACTAGTCACTGCATCCCATTCACATTTTTTTCTCTAGTCTCAAATTCATTCTCATCTCTTCTTCACTCTCTTTCTCTCTCTCACACACACACACACACACGAGATCCAAGTAGGCTGGAGGTCCGTTTTTTTCTCTCTCGCTCTCTCTTTTGTCTCTATCTCCATCTCTCTGTTTCTCTATCTGTCTTTTACACACATGCTCACATGCTATCTCTCAGAATGATTTTTCTTCAGATGCCAAAAATAGCGCGGCACCCTCAGGCTTCACACGCAGCCGAGGTTAAAGGCCACATGGTCCTTTCATCAGTCCTGAAGATTCTATCTATTCTACCTTCTGTCCCAGTCACTACACACACACACACACACACACACACACACACACACACACACACACACACACACACACACACACACACACACACACACACACACACACACACACACACACACACACACACACACACACACACACACACACACACAGAATCACCGGAAATATATTCAGACTATGAGGGAATATAAGAGAAATTAAATTTCTGTGGATTTAGCACCTGGTGAAGCTGTATTGCAGGTGCTAAATAAAATAATACCACACGGCACACCAATATCGGTATATAATATTGAATTATTCATGCTCATTTTCTAGATTTATATTACTTTTGCCATCATCTAAGTCTCCCTTAAAGTTAATCGGTAACACTTTTACAAAAAAGTTTTATTTGCTAATATTAGTTAATGTATTAACTAACATGAACAACAAGCAACACATTTGTTACTGTATTTGTTCATCTTTATTAACTTTAGTTAATACAAATACGGCTGTTCATTGTTTGTTCATGTTTAGTTCACAGTGCATTAACTAATGTTAACAAATACAACTTTTGATTTTAATAATATATTAGTAAGTGTTGAAGTTAACATTAACAAAGATTAATAAATGCTGTATTAGTTCATGTTAACTAATTTAGTTAGCTAACATTAACTAATGAAGTCTTATTGTAAAGTTTTACCAGTTAATCTTTAAAAACACCAATTTAATAAAACTGTTCAAATACAATTTTATCAAATCTCAAAATGAATATAATTTTTTATATATACTGGACAGTATAGCAATGTCTAAATTCACTTGTAGCGTTTACAATTTATTTTAATTTTAATTTTTAATTCCCTACAAATTGTTATAGAATTAGCCATACCATGAAAATAATTATACGTCCGATGTTTTATATCAAATGTTGCGATGCCTCAATTCACTTGCAGAAGTTAAAAGGATTAGTTTTCATTTTTTGCATTTCATTTTTTTTTCTCACAAACGTATTGCCTTACCTGTCATATTTTTTTAAATATCTGTGCATCCCTAGTTTATTCCCCCTATGAAGTATGCCTAGGTACCAAATATAATAGTAGATTTTTATATTGAACCCATCTGTCCGAGCACTGGCCTGTCCTGCACCCTGAGCTAAAACTTTGGCTTTTTCCCAGTATTGATTTGTCTTGGCCTATTTCTCTTTTCCTCATTTAGAGACCTGTATTGTCCTGTTCTCTCTCTTTCCCTCACAGTGTCTCTCTCTCTCTGTCTCTTGATTGTCTTAATTAATGCGTGTTAAAGACTCAGACGCAGTTAAAGTTCACTGCCGTCGGTGCGTGTGCGTAACCTCTCATTCATATTCAATTAGAAACATTTTGAATATGAATACTAAATATCACAGACAGCGGTGTAATTTGTGTTGCTGGAAGTTTAGTAATTTTTTGAGGCAGGATTTCTTTTTAATTACATCAGTACAAATGTCCTGCAAATACAGTGTGAATGTTATATCGCTACATAATCCTCTGCATATTTCATCAGACAGGAGAAACCTCTTTACATTCATGGCTCTGTCATACTGTCACCAGCACAATAATAATGATGGATTATCCTGTCGTTCACTCTCGTTTTTCTTTCCCCCTCGCTGAGAAAACGGACCGAGGGGACTCGTTTTTCTGCCTTTGCTTCTTTCATTGGAATGGGCAGGGTTTGCATTATTCAGTGCCTGATATACGGTTCACAGAGTGATGTAATACTCCTATCAAGCTCTGGCGAATTGGTCGGGTACCCTCAGGCTCCTGCGCTCTGATTGGCCAAACGCCTTTCTTTCCCAGTGCTTTGACTGGCTGAACACCCTTGGGTTTTGTGATCTGATTCGCACAGCCTTCTGCTTTTATATGCAGTGATTCAAACATTTGTAAAGTTTGAAGCGTGCACACACTCGTGCGTACAGTCAGCCACAGCTCAACTGCAGCCGCCTGAGAGTTACCGCTGCACTCTTGAAAGTCATCTCCAGTTAGAAGAGAAACACGCAAGTGTTGGCAAAGATGACTAGTTGTCACACTGCAACACACACGCTGTTCCTGTCAACTCAGATCATCATGACGCATCATTCAGCACTGATTGAAAATACAAAAACTGAAGTATTTTTCCTATGTAATTCTTAGTTTCCATTCCTTTTCAGATGTTTTTTTTAATTTTTTTACCAAATACATTTTGGCACATTTGATTCAGTTTTGATGATGAAACCATGATACAGACTTTTGTTTTAGTAGTTTGAGGGGATGATTCAGCCAAAATTAAACTTGTAATTTTTTTTCACACCCTCATGTCATTCTAAACCCATCTGACTTTCTTCTGTGAGACACAACTAGTGATGTTTAATAGGATGTTCTCGCTACTCTCTGCCACATGATGAAAAGTCAAATGATGACAAGCTCTAAAATAAAAGAAAAAAGCAACAAAGTTTCATTAAAGTATAATACCACCAGATTTACTTACAGCTTGCACCAGCGCAACCCTCTTTTCGCATTAAAAAACTTTACAGGATTTACTAAAGACACGCAGTGAAAAATTTGTGCTGGAAAGGCATGGATACAGATATTTTTGCGGCTGACCTTATTTGCATATGTATTTGTACACTGTAAAAGGTGATTAGTTGACTAAAAAAGTTAAAAATGTGAGTAAACCCGTTACCTTAAAATTAACTTAAATAAACGTCATGCATAATTGAAGAATTTAAGTTATGTGGAATTCTCAAGTCCAGTTAACTTATTTTTTTTAATTACGCATGAAATGTATTACTTCATAATTGTAAGGCAACAGGTTTCCTTCCTTTTTTTGAGTGAAGTCAGTTGATCACTTTTTACTGTGGAGTTTCCTTTTCAGACACAAAATTTAGGGCAGGAGAGTATTCAAATTAATCATGCAACACGATTTTCTAAGGTTTGCGGTAGGCAATTTACTGGTATTTAAGCCACTATTTGCCGCCCCAAAAAAAACGTCTTTAACTAGACACTCACTTGCGCTGCCCTTGGTAAATTGTGTGAGGTCATTCTGGAAAAAATGTCCGGCTGCGTCTGTGTTCTTTAATATGCATGTCGACCAGAACTTTCCACTCCCATCTGTGCTTTTTTGGCCTTGCGCTCTCACGCTAATTTGCTGTTTAGTAAATCTGTCCCTTTACCACTCTACAGATAAAGCGTTGTGGGAAAATTCGGTTCGCGTACCTACCCCGGAGTGATAAAATAAAATTCTGTATCAAAATGTATAGGCAAGGCAAGTATTTTGCTTAGGCATGGTTTGTAGGGAATTACAAACCTGCGAACATATATTCAAACGCACATAACTACAGAATTAATTATTGATAAGCACGTGAGCGCCATCAGCGTTTATCTCAGGTTCGCGTTTAAAGTCTGTGTAGAGAGAACAGTGTCGTCTTAGCGGCCCCTAATTTGATTGATTGATTGATTGATTGATTGATTTTTTATTTAAAAGGGACCATGTGCAATTAAAAACATAAATGTAAACATTTGATGCATTACACCAGAGTTAGCCTTAGGCTAATTTACATCTTTACATCTTTACATCTTTACATTTGTTATTTAATAACAAATGATCATTTTGACGGAAGTGAATCAATCAAAACGTCTCAGGTTACGTATGTAACCCTGGTTCCCTGAGAGGGAACGAGACGCTGCGTTGAGACGCGGTGGGAACGCCTTGCGTGATTGCGTCGTGAAGCACATCTAAAATCAGTCCAATGGAAACGGGAGACGTCATGGGCGGGTGACGTCACCGACCAGGAAGCTATAAAGCACTCCCGCGATCAGAGAACACTAGCTTTGAAAAAGCCTGAAGCAAGATGATCACAGGTATGCAGGGAGTATGGCAAAGCAACGCAGCGTCTCGTTCCCTCTCAGGGAACCAGGGTTACATACGTAACCTGAGACGTTCCCTTTCAAGGGAACTCGAGCTGCGTTGAGACGCGGTGGGAACCCTATACCCACGACGCCATATGACAAATGCCTGTACTGTATGAAGACCATGCGCACACTAGAAACAAGCCCCCTAGACCCTGGAGTGGAGTCTAGGTCCAAGTCATAAAAAATAGACAACTGTATGCGGTAAGGACATCCTGCCGCATTACAGATGTCGTGGAGAGAAACTCCTGAATTTAAAGCCATACTCCTAGTAGAGTGGGCCCGGACAGCCAAAGGTGAAGGCTGTCCAGCCGCTACATAAGCAAGTGAGATAGCCTCAACTACTCGCTTGCTCAATATCTGTCTTTAGCTTTTCCTGATTAAGGTGGAGGACAGAAGGCCTGCAGCACAAATGACCCGCAAATTGAGTAGGGACCTAGGAATACAACCCGGCCTAGGGTGAAGAAAGACTACCACCATACCAGGTGCAAATCCAAGTACGTGCAGGCCTCAGCCTCATGTACCACGGAGAAGATGAAATAAGGATCTCTCCTCAGAGATAACCCAGCAAAGAAACATACATTGCAGAAATCAAGTACTGTACCATAGGGCAGATAGCAAGATTCAGAAGGTGTTCTGCACACTAGGCAGAGAACAGTTTACATTTCAATTTTCAGTCTTCTCGTGGAGGGAGCTCTAGACTGGAGTAAGGTCTCCACGACCTCAGTCGAGAGACCTGAATCTATGAGCTGGGCCCCCTCAGAGGCCGAGCCCACAGTATCCATGACTCCAGATGAGGGTAACTCCCGGGAGCAGAGATATCGGGAAATGCGTACAGGTGTAGCCTCGACCACACCTAATACATCGCATCCAGTCCAAGCGGAGCTGGATGCGTCAGGGATAACCACAAAGGCAAAGTTTTAACCGAAGTTCTCCCAAAGAAGCTCCACCACCTCGGGGTGAAGTCTCCATTCCTCAGCCCCTGCCTTAACAGGATATCTGCTCTGATATACGAGACCATCAGTGTGTTGTCCGGAAGGACAGGCACATGGTGACCTCTCGGTTCTGACAGGAAGTATTGAGATTCTCGGAATACCGCCATCACTTCTAGCCAATTATGTGCCAAAAGGAGATGGTCCTGCCAAAGACCCTTCGCCGAGTGACCACTCATGATCACCCCCCACTTGTGAGGGAAGCATCCGTCGATAGCATAAGCGTCAACAAGAAGCCCCCGACACTGGGCCTGGGCGAGAAACCAAGGTTCTTTCACATGACCGAGGCACGTAGGCATAGCCGCGTGACCTTGATCATGCGAAAACGGATTTCCCCTCGGAGAAAACCCCTTGGTCCTGAGCCACCACTGCAGGGGTCTCATGTACAGAAGGCCAAAAGTAATTACGTTGGACGCAGCTGCCACAAGACCCAACAGTCTGAAACTGTTCCACAGTGAGTGACTGGCCTAGTTTTACCCCATTTACGGCGAATCATTTATAACACCTGGAAAAGTGATCCTCTGAGCTGGGAGGAGCACACTCTTCTTGGCGTTGAGTCGCAACCCCAACATCTTAAATGAGACAGAACGGCATCTCGATGCCGAACTGCTATCTGCTCAAATTGAGCTAGGATCAACCAATCGTCGATAGTATAATACGCAAATGCGCTGGAGTCTCAGAGGAGCCAGAGCTGCATCCACGCATATTGTAAAGGTGTGGGGTGATAAACCTAGGCCGAACGGAAGAACCCGATATTGGTATGCTTCGCCCCCGAAAGCAAACCTCAGGAACCTCCTGTGATGAGGATGGATAGATAAGCGTCCTTCACATCTACTGTGACAGACCAGTCCTCGGGCTGAATCTGTGACACAATCATATTAGCGTAAGCATACTATGAACATGAGATTCTGAAACCTGCCGTTTAATTGACGCAGGTCTAGAATAGGACGCAACCCCTCATCCTCATTCGGAACAATGAAGAAGCGGCTGTAAAACCGTGACTGTCTGCTGGGAGGAGGAACCCCTTCTAAAGCTCCTTTTTGCAAAAGTGTCAGCACTTCCTGCTCCATAACCAGAGCCTGCTCGAGGTCCAACACTGTGGGGAGGACCCCTAGAAATCTGGGCGGACGAGAACCGAACTGATTTCTGAACCCTTTTCTATAGTGTGCAGGACCCACTGAGAAATATGTGGCAGTAGTTTCCACGCTGCCAGAAATTCTGCTAAGGGCACCAGTCTCTCGAGACTGGCCTCTGGATTTGGTTGAACAGTCACTTCAGTGCCCTGAAGCGGCGAACCGGCAGGGAACAACCTAACTGACCGTTCTACGACCCTCCTCGGAGGATCGTTTGGGGACGCTGACACCTCGGTGCCCTGAACGGAGGACCGGCAGGGAACAACCGAACTGGCAGCGCTGCGACCCTCCTCAAAGAGTCGCACCCCAGAGGTCGCCGAGGAGAAGCGATTTCTCAAAACCGTCCCTGCCCCGGAGGAACCTTCAGAAGCCTGATAGCCTCAGCGTCAGGACTTCTTGTCTAAGTTTTATTAGAGATAACGACAGTCCTCAGATCTTGCCTACCTCTAACTATCTTAGCTCCAACGACCCTCCTCGGAGGATCGTTGGAAAGAGCAGGCACCTCGGTGCCCTGAAACGGCGAACCGGCAGGGAAACCGAACTGACTGCTCTACGACCCTCCTCGGAGGATCGTTTGGGGACGCTGACACCTCGGTGCCCTGAACGGAGGACCGGCAGGGAACAACCGAACTGGCAGCGCTGCGACCCTCCTCAGAGAGTCGCACCCCAGAGGGCGCCGGGGAGAAACGATTTCTCAAAACCGTTCCTGCCCCGGAGGAACCCCCAGAAGCCTGATAGCCTCAGCGTCAGGACTTCTCTTCTAAGTTTCATTAGAGATAACGACAGTCCTCAGATCTTGCCTACCTCTAACTATCTTAGCTCCAACGGCCCTCCTCGGAGGATCGTTGGAAAGAGCAGGCACCTTGGTGCCCTGAAACGGCGAACCGGCCGGGAAACCGAACTGACTGCTCTACGACCCTCCTCGGAGGATCGTTTGGGGACGCTGACACCTCGGTGTCCTGAAACGGTGAACCGGCAGGAGAACCGAACTGGCAGCGTTGCGACCCTCCTCAGAGAGTCGCACCCCAGAGGGCGCCGAGGAGAAACGATTTCTCAAAACCGTCCCTACCCCGAGGGGACCACCCTCAGAAGCCTGCAGCCTCAGCGCTTCTTCTTCCAAGCTATATTAGAGATAAAACAGTTCTCAGATCTTGCATATCTCTAACTGGCTAGACAGCGACCGCCACCCAGGTCCCTTCTCGATTGTGGATGAGCCCGAATGGCGACGCTCTAATTTGCAGCACTTTAAGCTGCGAGGAGCTTTAGTAGGCTGAGACTGCTCCCGCCCAGCAGTCTCAGGAACATTAGATCGGTGAGGAAGACACCTCTGGAACGCCGCTGGATAGAATATATCTTCATTTTGTTGAAAGCGAAGCGTTCAGAGAACAGACATATATATATTATTATTATTTTATTTTTTCCTTTATTTTTCTTAACATCAGAAAAACTTATATATATATATATATATCACTCCGTGGCCACCAGCAGGAAAACAACCGAACTGGCAGCGCTGCGACCCTCCTCAGAGAGTCGCCCCTCACATGTCCTTATATAGTTTACCCACCAATGCTGCCTAATAATATTTATCTATTATTTATGATGGCTGGTGGATAACGTCGGGGAAATGATGACGCCGACTCGGGAGAGAGATAGCTAGTAAGCGTCTCTTTAACCCGAGGCACTGTCATACTATGACATTTAATACTCAAAACATTACTTTAGTAGAAGTTTTGGGGATAAACACATAAAATAGAAACCGGTTTATTCCACGATCTCAACTCCTCAGTGTAGAGATAGGAAAAAACGGCAATCCCCGACGAGGAGGCTGAGATATAGAGATTTAATTATATTCTCACACTCATAATGTTCAGTTGGCCAGAAAACATTTAACTTGGCAATCAGCACAAAATAAAACCTTCTTTTATAAGCTCCTCTTTATACAACAGAGTTATGAGCTGACTTATTTATTTATTCATTGAAAACTCACACACATCTGCTTTATTCATATATATATATATATAGATAGGCTATAGCCTACACATATATTGTTTTTAAACACTAACGATCACCAATTCCTCGGAACTGGAGATCGCAGCACGAGAGTCTCATCGCGGGGAAAAGAAAACGCAGCGCGTGCTTCTCCCCGAGATAAGCCACTGGATTTAACACGTGAAGGCAGAGATAGGGCGCGCCCGTCTCAAACCTCGCTGTTAGATCCATTTGCGCTCCCCAAGATGCGCGTCGCCGTTGTGCCTCGGCAGCAGCGGGACTCGCGCCTCGGGAAGCGCGCACCGAATCGTCCTCCTCGAAGAACGCCCGGCGGGAGCGAGGTGATTAACAGACAACCTCTCGCAACTCAGTCAGCCCCCTCGAGAACTGACTGGGTATGCTCTACTCCCAAACAAGCAACGCAAAGCCGATGCGCGTCCCCAACCGAGATAACACGAGGGTAGGGAACAACACAACGTTTTGAATTCTTGTTTCTTCATAATATATATCTAGATACTGAGACAGACAACAATAAATAGACATGGACAGACAGAGAGCGCTTGCTGAAGGCAACAAAGCTAGTGTTCTCTGATCGCGGGAGTGCTTTATAGCTTCCTGGTCGGTGACGTCACCCGCCCATGACGTCTCCCGTTTCCATTGGACTGATTTTAGATGTGCTTCACGACGCAATCACGCAAGGCGTTCCCACCGCGTCTCAACGCAGCTCGAGTTCCCTTGAAAGGGAACTAACTTTAGCTGGAAAATAACATTATTCAAGAACTGCTATAAAGCCAAAACAATCTGTTACCTTAAATTATCCGTTTATTACTCTAAAGCTGCTTTAAAACAATCTACATTGTTAAAAGCGCTATATAAATGAAGATGATTTGACTTGACAATAGCAATTTTGTGAGAAACAGTTCAAAATGTAAGTAATTCATTGCAGGGTTGTTATTATTAACTAAAATTGTTTCTGTTAATTGAAATAAAGCTAAAAAAATGATTTCCAAATTTTAGTTTTTTTACAAACATTACTAAAGTAAAAATTAAATAAAAACTAATTAAAGCTAAATAGAAAAAGGAATAGAAATGAATATAAATAGTTTGTAAATAGTATAATAATATATGAATAATACAAAAATAACACTGATACACTGACCACATCATCTTCGTAGTCTACCAAAATAAAAATCATAAACTGCTAAAGTAAATAAAATAAAGTAAAAAAAAAAAAACAAGGTCAACTAATCACCACAATAAAACGGTGACAAAATATTTTCATTAAATAAAATAACAATAAAACTGTACGTTAAGTACAGAGGGCATGTATGTTGATAAATAATTGAAACAGGAACATTTCTACAGCTAATGCGCAGACATAATATAATCTATGAGAAAATATTCATGTTCTGCCAAATGTCATTCACATGAAAATTAGGCCTGAACATTATTCATCTCATCAGAAAATCAGTGAAAAGGGTAGGAGAGATGTTGAAAATGCACCTCATTGCTGCATTTTGCCTTTTGATGTTCCTTTGTGTTCCTTCATAGCCAAATAATAGAGCCTAATTTTTATGCACTAAAGTCTTCTATTTTATGCACGAGACTATTCAATTTCCCTAAGCATGCATCTTTAATGGGTTCCCATCTACTACAACCTGACAAAAAGAGAGAAAATCAGTACAGTGAGAATCAGCCTGTGGAAGTCAGCTATACCCTCCTCCAACCATGAGGTGTTCATAAGTTTAAGAAGCAAAAACTTTTACAAACTGCATCAGAAAATGCTGTAGATTTATTTAGCTAACATTATGTCGTCCCAATTAAATGTGTTACTGTTATTCTCAACCAAGGTTCAAATAAATAAGAAATGTTTTGCTATATGATATTGCGTTGCTCTTGCACGTTTCTCGACACTTTCAAAGTGAATTGTTCAGTGAGTGGTGCTGAAAGTGCATTCAGTTCTATCTGGAAAAAAATTGTATTATGATGGGTGTTGTGGTACTTATTGCGGCACTAAAAGATAAATGCTCTATTGCATTTGAAAAGAATGTACCACTTACCACATAAGCCCTACCCTAAACCTAACCGATAATGTTAAGGGGTGGTATAATGACTTTATAAAGTCTTTGATGTCCCCAGAGTGTGTATGTGAAGTTTTAGCTCAAAATACCCCACAGATATTTTAATATAACATGTTAAAGTTGTCACTTTTTGAGGGTAAGCAAAAACGCATCGTTTTTGTGTCTGTCCCTTTAATTGCAAATGAGCTGCTGCTCCCAGCACAGAGGTCAGAGTTACAACAGTGTGTGTCCTTTTACCTCATAGACATGCACTGAAAATTTTAAAAACTTTTAGCCTTTTATGTTCAAACCGAAGTCAGAAAGATGGAGAGACTCAAGAAGAAGTGACAACATTTCTGAATGGTTAGTTGGTGAATTTATGTAGCTTAAGTGTAGTTATCTTCTAGTCATTGATGAGCATATTCTGTCTTGATAATCTATAAATGGGGGGAGGGGTTTATGTAAATTTTAGGGTTGGTGATGTCACTAACAAGGGAGGAATGTCAGTTAGTCCCTACCAGCCCTTTGTTGTAGTCCTTAAAAAGCTATTTCTTTAAAATAAAATATCTCCATTTGTTTTGAACTGAGCGTCGTAACTTTTCAGATGTGGATATGATGCTCAAACAGCAACATTACACACCAACTAAAGTTAGAAAAGTGAAATCAAATTCAACCACCCCTTTAACAAAAGCAAAACCCATTTTAGCTTGCTTTTACAAGTCTTCGAGTTATTTTATTGATTGTCATCATGACTAATACCCGAGCTGTCCGAATCGCAATTGCAATACCGTACCAGGTCAGCTATCTAGCAAGTTTACCAGCTGGTTATATGATGCAAACACATAAGTTTATAAATCATGCACTATGGTAAAAGTGTTTTGAGTTCATAACATAGTATTGTGCAAGGAACCGCATGAAAATAAGTCTTCATTAGTCATGATTAAAAGTTCCTGGTGTTTTATGCCTCATGCCTTATATTCATACAGCTGGAAACTACAGTGAATTGTATGTCTATAGATGTTTTTCCAATGAGACAATATTGGTTAATCTATAAAGTAAAATGAGACCCCACCGTTTCTCCTATTAAGACTGGTCTGAGAATAAGACAATTACAGAGACATAGAGAGGATGACAGAAGTCAGTCCAGCATTTTACATTGTTCTGGGCATCACCTCTGAGCAAACACCAGATCTTTCTTCCCTAATTCTAACCTGTGGTCAGGGAAACAGCACGATTAGTCTAATAGCATTAGTAAAAGCACTCATCAATCTACAAGCTACAGGCAAAAATGTCTCTGCAGCAGTGTTGAGAAGGTTTAGTTGCAAAATGTAGCTTGCCAAGCTTGCCTTAAGCCTCAATGTCTTGGTCAGCTTCCTCTAAACTGGTTGTTTCAGGGCATAATTATGTGTGACTTAATTCTGATATGAAACGCCCACTTCTCACAATTTAATCAATTCACGCTTGATAAAATCAAATCGTGCATTTCTTCCCGATTTAATATCCTCTTTCACATGGAAATACATCACATTACAGAAGTACATTAGGAAGATAATGCCGTTTCATGTTGACTAAAGAATCACCGTAGTATTTATCAGATATGACGATCTACAGTAAATTAGTTTGACATCAAACCTGAACTAATAAAACTAAAAAACACCCAATTTACAAAAACAAACTGAAAACATAGTGTGTGTGGGGGGGGGGGGGGGGGGGGGGGTGACAAACAATGCTGTAAATTGTTGGTGACAATTGTTGGTGACAAACAATGCTGTAAATGGGAATTTGAGAAGCCTTTCGAGAAATAGTTTTGAAACGTTAACAATTTCTTAATAAATATATAAGAGATATGATTTGATTTTACTTCTGAAAAAGCTCTACCTTTTTTTCTTAAAATCATCTCTACCTTTAATCATCAAAAGCGTTTCACTCCATTTTTTGATGAACTCCAATCCAAACTCCAAATTTTATTTCCAATCCAAATCCAAGCTTCTTCTCTTGAAAATGACACTCAAGACTGACCTTCCGACGGATACTAAATATAGAATCAGTACTTAAGAATCTGGCTACAGTGAGTGCAGGCTGAGTCCAAGGGCCCTAAAGGTTAATACTGACCTAAATGACTGTGTGCAGGTTCATACAGCACAGCGAGCGAGCGTTTGGCAGGAAAGACTAAGACAGATGGTTCACAGACTTGATCAGAAAAAGAGATAGAGAGGGAGATGGAGAGAAATAGTCAAAGAGAGTGAGGTCAACTGCTGTGTGAAACAGCATGAATAGATTTGAATCCCACTGATTGTAATAACAGGTTTGGACTGATCACAGAGCGTCACACACAGAACAACACACTCAAACCAGGAGGAGTCGGGGGTCAGAGAGGAACAGATGGAAGGAAATGAGGTTCCGGGGGGCTGATGTCACGAAGTTGATATGTTTAGACGCTGTGTCGTGTCGCCGGCAGAGAAAACGCGGCTGTGATGGAATGTTTGGGTCGCATGTGTATGTAGCAGCAGTCCGTGATGCCTTCCAGGGATGAGACGTACCACTTATTTTTGTCCCACCCATTTTCCTTTCCAGCTAATTTTTACATTATATTTGCATTAAAAAGGCATATTTTTTAACATTTATTGAATAAACTGTAAATTATCATTTGTAAAAACAATTACAGAACATGATCAATGTTTTAACACCAGCGTTCTATTTCAAAAAGTATTTTCAGCATTCCTCCTTGTGTTCAGATGAGTGGAAGGTAAAGTTCCTTACACAGCTATGGGTATTTAAGAGCACTTTACAATATGTTTTTGTACATTAATATACACTATTTTTCAATATTTCAGGTTGTATGTATTAACATAAGTTAATGTAATATGAATATGAATGGATGAGCAAATCTGAATTAACCAACACATGCTCACGGCAATTCGTACTGTACTTTACATTTTGGCAAATTGGTGGCTTATTCATATGATCTAATTCGAATGTTTGCATGCCCTGCTTATGCACAAGTACTAAATAAATTACTATAGTTTTTTTTTTAAATCATGTGAGGATATCAGCATTAATACTTCAAGTTTGATTCGCTCATTCCTACTTATTTGTTGTTTGTTAGTGGCTGGGGCTCCTCAGTGGGAATCCTAAACTCTTTTTAAAGCTACGGGCAGCAATTACTTCTCTGCTTTTGTCAGTTTATCCCAGTTTTACTCTTTGGGACTAGAACATGACCCAGTTCCCCAGAGGACTGCCTTGAGACAGGGCAGAGACTCTAGGTACACTGTGTGTATGTGTGTGTTAGTCTTTTTCTGTTGGAATTAGGTACAGTTACCAGTAATTGCTTGATAAGCATCCTCTCCGTTAGGTTCAAATAACACTAGACCCCACTGACTTTCATTGTAGCAGTTAAAACAAGAAGAAGAAAAACGGTACAAACACTCTACCTTTCAAAAGTTTGGGGTCAGTAAGATAAAAAGAAATTCATACTTTTAATTGGCAAGAAGAATGCATTAAATTGGTCAAAAGTTACAGTAAAGATTTTTACATTACAAAAAATATTCTTTTGAATGACCTATTAAGAATTATGAAGAAAAAAAATACACAAAAATATTAAGCAGCACAACAGTTTTTTCGGCTGCTGGAAATTCTCTTTGCCATCACAGGAATAAATGACATTTAGAAAACAGTTATTTGAAATGGTAATAATCTTTAACAACACTACTATATTTTTCAAGTATTTTGATCAAATAAATGCCGCCATAAGTGGCATATCAAAATATATTTTAAAAATTTGACCAACCCCAAACTTTTGAATGGTAGTGTGCGTGTATCAGTGAATAATTAGAGTATTTTTTGAAAAAACTGAAACACACAAATGCATGTGCCCAAACAAACAACACTGTCAATCCTCTCCTTCCTTCATTCTATTCTGGTGACGATGCACTGAAGCAGGTTCCAGAAGACTGCAGATTGTGTTCCTAATTCGCAGACTCCCTCCAGAGTTGCTGCTTGGAAGGATGTATCGCTTTGTAGGAACTGTACCCAAACCATGATGCCATTTGTTCTAACGCCGTGAGATCTGAAGACGTCTGGAGCTGAAGTTCTGTGACGAGAGACCAAAGATCTCGCTGAGCTTTAGAGAGATTTAACGTTATGAGATGCTTCCGAGTAAAG